>NW_006284386.1:792611-828688 GCF_000327345.1 Myotis davidii
CATAATCATCAAAAGTTAACTTGATCCATCAACCCTTTTAAAAAAAATATTTATTGATTTCAGAGTGGAAGAGGGAGAGGGGATAGAAACATAAGTGATGAGAGAAAATCATGGGTCAGCTGCCTCCTGCACTCCCCACACTGGGGATGGAGCCAGCAACCCGGGCATGTGCCCTAACCGAAAATCGAACCTTGACCTCCTGGTTCATAGGTCAATGCTCTACCACTGAGCCACACAGGCGGGGCTGAACCACCAACTCTTAAAAATAAAATACCCGAATGTTTCACAAAGGAAACTGACTCGAAGGGAATTTGCTAATCCTTGTGACAGTGAGGTTAGCTTTCCAACTCTTTTCTTTTAAACATCTTTGAAAAAAGCATGTGTTTACTTATGTTGATACACTATTTAGACATTCTCTATTACTTTCTTTTGCTTGAATACAAAGGATTTAAATCATTAATAAAGTTCCCTATTCAGTTAAAAGTACGTTATGGTACACTACTGATCATTTTAAAAAGAAACAAAAAGGAGAGTGAAGCGGGGGACACACAAGGATAGTAACAGAGTAACTAATGGAGATGACCTTTCAAAAGACATTTACTAGCACTCTAATGGAACTTATTCAGTTTATTAGATCTGGCATCTTTCTGGGCTAGTTATCTGGTCCAATGGTATTATCTTACTTTGGAAAATAAGTACATTTTGAATGTGAGGATCTAAATATTTGAAGTTGCTAGCTGGTTTTAATTGTTTGCTAATCCTGCTCATAATGATCTCACATTTTTATTTATTAACAAAGAAGTGATGTCCAATCTAGATGTGTCAATTGAAACATAACTGTATTTGAAGATCAACTATTTACAACAGATTTTTAATATGATACTAGTAATTGTTTTTATATTTTAAAAATGTATACTTTCAAAATACAGAATCCAGGACCTTTAGGAAGGAAACCAATGGTTTACACATGTGCCTTAAGAGCATCACAGTTTCTCATGCAGTATTACAGCCTTTTAAATAGGGTAGGCCTTCAGTAAATGGTTGTGTGACATAACAATCAATCATGACAACAGAGATATTAGCAAGTGAAATTAAATTATTCTGACCAAAAATAAATTTACTGAATTCTTTCAGGAAAATCACAGGACAACCAAACTAATCCCATATAATAAAAGGCCAGCGACCATAACGGTGTAACAACCGGAATGACCACTCAACCAGTTGCTATGAGGTACATTGACCACCTTTCAGTCCCTCCCCCTAGCCCGCAGGCTCCGATCACTGGATGGCCAACAGGGAACCTCGGGGAACCGGGATGGGTGGCGATGGGGCAGGACTGGGGACTGGCAAGTAGGCAGAAGGCAGACCTCTTGGTCCCTCCCCACCGGCTCACAGGTTCTGATGGCTGGATGGCGAACGGGAAACCACAGGGAACCGGGGTGAGCAGCAGCAGGTCGGAACTGGGGACTGGCGAGCAGGTAGAAGATGGCCCTGATCACAAGCTAGGTCTAGGGACCCTACCCGCACATAATTTCAGGCACTGGGCCTCTAGTTAGTCATGTAATTTAGACTCTTTTATATATTTTTTATGTGTTTAGAAGTATTTATTAGATTCTTCTTTATCTTTTCCACAGAAAAATATAGCCCAATTTGTAGGCCTTTTTCTCCTAGATAACACTTATCATTGAGTAATCACTGTGATTTGTGTATAATATTTTAAAGAAATATTCTTGATATTTTGGTACATATATGTACTCTCAAGCATGCAGTGGATATATTTTTAAAAAGTGAACATATAATCCTAAAATTTAGAACTGGAAGGAATATTAATAGTCATTCTAGCTTGACCCACTCATTAACTGCTTTTATTATGGAAAATATCAACATACATAAAAGTAAAGAGACTGAAATAATGAGATATCACTAATTTTGAACATTTATTAGCCCTTTGCCAATCTTGTTTGTCTGTCATTATCTTTTGCTCTCCTTTCTCCCATCTCATTCCCTCTCCCTTCTCCTCTCTCTCTCTCTCTCTCTCATTTTTTAAAAGTCCAGGCATATTTTACTCATAGATATTTCAGCTTATTATCTAACAGAAAAGGATTTTACTTATTTTTTAAATGTTTTTTCATTGATTTTTTTATAGAGAGAGGAAGAGAGAGGGATAGCGATAGAAATATCGATGACAGAGAAACATTGATCAACTGCCTCCTGTACACCTGCTACTGGGGATTGAGCCCAAAGCCCAGGCATGTGCCCTGACCAGGAATTGACTCATGACATCCTGGTTCATGGGTTGCTGCTCAACCACTGAGCAACACTGGCCAGGCCAGAAAAGAATTTTAAAAATAAAACCACAATACCATTATCACATTCAACAAAATCAACAGTGGTTCCTGAATATCATCTAACATCCTCTCAGTGTTCAGTTTTTCTTAACAGTCTCATGCATGTCAGATTCTTTAAATAGGAGTCCGTCCTTTAGGAGAAACTGAAAGGGCATAAATAAAGTTTTATAATATATGCTTTTCAAAATGTTCTTGGAAATGTATGCAAGTCCTTGTGGTAATTGAGATAATCTCTTCCAAATCATTTTTCTCACACTAAAATTTGTGGATGTGAGTGCTCTGTTTAAGAGTAATATGCCAGTAACAGGAGTTGTAAAAGGGGACAAGAGTGAGATAACCCACCAGCCTCAATGAGCTTAAAATTTAAGGAAATAAGTCTAGTAAAAGAAAAAACTATACATAATAGCTATTATTAGCTATTTAGTGGCATAAATCTAAGGATTAGTTCAAATACTTACACACTAAATTGCCTGACCACCACTCAACATTCAAATCAAGATGACAGGGATAACCTCAGGAAAAAGAACTGTAATTTAGTAAATTGAGTTATATAATAGCCCTTATCAAGCTGTAGGAATTAAATGTTATACCTTCTACATCCTTGAATCTGTACCAGTCTTTATTCCCACAATTTTATTTAGACACATGCAATGTCTTGCCTAGATTTCTTTTGCAATAGGCTCCAGACATACCTATGTGACTCCAGTTCAAATGTCCCCTCCACATCATCAACCATGTCCCAATCATCTCTCATACTATAATCAGAGTGATCTTTCAAATGTTTGAATCTGAAAATGTCATGTCTCTGCTATAAATTCATATTCAATGTTGCCTTTACGATAAAAATCCAAACTCCTAAATATTTAATAGTAGGCCATTAATGAGTTGATCCCTTCTTGCCTCTATAAATTCATTTCTTACCATTTTCCCTATAAGTACACTACCTACCAGCTATAACAAACAACTCCAAGTTTCCTGAGTACTCAATGATTTCTCATACCTTAACACATGCTTCAGTGTGTACTTGCACTCTGTCTAGAATTCCTTCCTACAATTTCGATTTTTCTTTGGCTAATACTTATTAAGCCTTTGAAACTCAGACCTGACATCAATGTCCACTGGGAATCTGTGCTGACTTCCCTTCATGTGAGTTCAGTGGTCCTCCCGCTTCTGCAGTCCTGCAGTTCCCTGCTCATCTCTATTCTGGGGTTGATCACATCTTATGATAATAATCTGTTTACCTGTCTTATCATCTCCACTAGAATTTCCTAAGGACATAGAGTCATATTTACGTATCCCCAGAATTCAGCACAGTGCCTAGAAAACAGTATGTACTTAATAAATGTGTATTTACTTTAAAAAGCAGAGAAGCACAAGTAGCATTTGCAGTAAAAATCCTAGTAACACCACTGGATACAGGAAGGCTGCCCCCAAAGAGAATGATGCTGGAACAAAAAAATAGGAACACATTAAGGTATTAAAAGCATCCTTTGGGGAGATAAGCTATAAGGTTTATGAAATTACTAGTGGCCTGGTGCATGAATACATGCACATTGAAAGGAAATTAATTAGAATAAATATTTCAATATCGCTATTCGCCCTTTCTCTATAATAGAAGTGTCAACCAAATTCATGATCCACAATGACAGATGGAAACACACGTGCGATTAACACCAGCGAGAGCTTTATATGTATCATGCATGCGTGAGTCAACTTAGCCTTTTATAGATATAGAATAAACTTGCTTAATTAGACCTGCTTTCTGATGTACCTAAACTTTTTCCAGCCCAGTGAAGCACCCCAACTTCTCTTTCAGGTAATTGTCAGCAACACAGCAATAAATACCAACACAAAGCAGATTATTATTGTAGATCATGCAGGGAGAACAAAGGGCAAAATATTTAACTGCAGCAGTGTTTGACTATATTCTGCGCAATAAGAAAACCTGAAGTCATTTTCAAGGTCCACCATTTCTTACTTCTGTTCAGTTGGGTCAAATTTCTAAACTTTCTAAATCTCATTTTTCTGGCTAATGAAAAGAAAATAGGATTCCACCAAGTCTCCTATCTACCTACTCCAGGACTTCTGTGAGGAACAAATGAGATAAGGCACAGGAAAACGCTTCACAGACATTCGGTTAAAGTGTAAACTATTTCCACCTGGGTATAAAGCAAGTCATGTTCCTGGGCTGAAGAAACTGCAAGGAGGCTAGTCGCTAGGGAGAGGAAGCTGGGCGTTGCTACTTGACGTCATTACCCGGATGGAGGGAAGGACACTTAGCATGTTAGCCCTTTATATAGATAGATGTTTGTTGTTGTTTTTTGGTTGTTTTTTTTTTCATTATTTCTTTAACTTTCTGTATAGCATGGTCAGAGTTCTGGTTTTCTTTTCCCCCACTGGCTGTAATGAAAACATCATAAGGTCATCCTTCAAAATTTTTACCATTTCACATTGTGGTGAAAACTAAATAAGAAAACCACTTGTGGGGCTCCAAAGCCAATGACCTCCAAACACAAACGCTTCCCCTGAGGTAACCTGCGGACATATCGGCTGCAGCAAATAACTAATGTTCTCCTATGCAGGAGGATTCAACTCACACACTAAAGCTGATAATGCACCCAGGGGTGGCTCATCAGTGGGTCCTAAGAATCCCGAAAAATTCAAGGTGGAAATATAAAGAGGGGTAAAGAAGTGACAACTACTGAGCTGGACAAATAGCTTAATGCCCTAAATATAGCAGAGCATAGGAAATAAAATCAATGCTCAAAAATATGGCAAATAAAGGTAAGAAGTCTCTAAAGTATATTTTCATATAATAAAATTATTTTAAGTATATGTCTCCCTACTCACTAACATTTAAGCCATGAGTCGATTTAGAATCATTAGCTATATAATCATGGTACAAAAGACACTACTGTGTCTCTATGGTGCCATGAAAAAACATTTCACTAAACATCAAAAGGGGATAATGTAATTTTCTCCTGAAAAAAGAAATTGGAGGTATTATATATACACTACATTATATCTGAATCAGGTGTAGCAAAAATGAATAAGGCGATTTCAAACACACATGGAAAACAGGAAGGGAAACACTAAAGTCACTGTAAAAATAAAACTGAATGTGAAAATAGGAGCTCTTTCTTCCTGTGATTTGTGTATTTCTCCATGCCACCAAATATAGTTTGTATCTTCTGGGTATGCATGATACATATAGCATAACATTGCAATATTAAATTACTAGTAAGCATAACAAAGCCCAAATTTGTTTCATACTTTAGCACTTTACACTGAAATAACATTGTCATATTGCACTCAAATGTAACTAAGTATCAGATTAATGGAAGAAAAAGAGAAAATAGTGGTGATTATGATTTTTGTTAATATATTGCAAAACTTGTTTTTCCATTCTCTCTCAAGTATTCAATTATTCCTCTACCAGTGATAGTCTTGTTCATTCTAACCTATAAGAATTTCTCAATAACTTCTCTCCTTTCCTTCCACCTTAGGCTCTTCCTGTATGATTCCCTTCAGGTCTTAGTTAATTCAGCAATCCAGAGGTGGTTAAACATTGTACAGTCGGGCCTTGACTTACGAGGGTCCCGACTAACGAGTTTTTTGAGATACCAGCTGTCTCTCAGCGGATATTTTCATTGAGTTGATAGAGTAATTTGAGTTAACAAGCTCCTTAATGAGCTCGGTCTCAGAACGAATTAAACTCGTAAGTCAAGGCCCCACTGTATTGAGATATTTGTCTTCCTCCTCTATCTCCTACTCCTCAGTCCACAGAAAATATTTAATCAAGGCAGGATTTGTGACTTGATGAATATTTGCCTAAGTGAAGAAAATGGAATTACATAAAAAGCAGCAGAAGAGGAGAAAATGGTAGGTGTTTGGTGTGATGGGGGCCACTGAAGAATGATAAAGAAAATAGTGAGTGGTCACAAACATGGGAAGAAAAGCTGATTCATCAAAAAAGAGTCTAACCACTATACTGTATACCTGAAACTAATACAAAATAATGTTGGGGGTAAACTGCAATTGAAAAGTAAAATTTTAAAAATAGAGAAGAAGGTTAAGACAATATATATCAAAGGAAAGAAACAAAGGAGGACTCACAATTACCAGTTTCAAAACTTACTACAAAGCTATAGAAATCCAGAAAATGATGCACTTGCATAAAGATAGTGATCACAGGAATAAAACTGGGAATTCAGAAATAATTATTTATATTTATGGCCCATGGATTTTGGACAACGCTACCAAGAAAATTATGGGATAGAATAGTCTCAACAAATGGTGCTGGGACAACTGGATAATCACAAGAAAAAGAATAAAATCAGCTAAAACAGTCAAATTCTTAGAAGGAAACAGGTGCAATAGTTGTGACCTTGGATCAGCAATGGTATCATAAATGATACAAACCAAAAAGCATAATCAACAAAAGAAAAAAATGAATAAATTGGCCTTTATCAAAGTTAAAAACTTTTGTGTTTCAAAAGACACTATCAAGAAAATAAAAATTATTGATATATACTACAACATAGATGAACCTTGAATACATATCCTAAGTGAACGAAGCCAGACACAACAGGTCACCGTGTATGATTCTATTTTTATGAAATGTCCAGAATAGGCAAATTCACACAGAAAGTAGATTAGCAATTATGAGGACAGAGTAGTGAGGACTGGAGGCAAGGAATGACTGGGTGATGAAAATGTTGTAAGATCAGATTGTGGTGATGGCTGGACAACTCTGTGTATATACTAAAACCACTGAATTGTTAAAACACACACACACACACACACACACATACATACACACACACACACACACACAAACACAAACCACAAGAGAGTATGCATCAAGAAGACCCTGTCAAACACAATATAATGATGAAGAATGATAAGAAATTGCCCGGGCTGGGTTGGCTCTGTGGTTGAGTTTAGACATATGAGCCAAGAGGTCATGGTTCAATTCCTTAGGGCTCAATCTCCAGTAGGTGGTATGCAGGAGGCAGCCAATCAATGATTCTCTCTCATCAGTGATGTTTCTATCTATATCTCCCTCTCCTTTCCTCTCTGAAATCAAAAAAAAATATTTTTTTTAAAAAAAGAATGATAAGTAATAGCTAACAGAGAAGGTTGGGAAGTGGTAACTAGAGGTCAGAGAGAGGGTAGTTTTAACAGAGTAGCAAACACAGTCAGCATACTGCCAGGAGCCAGGGAAAGCGCTGGGAAGTAGTGGGGTAGACATCATTATTGAAGATGATTAGCCATGAAAGATATACAAAAAGACCATTTAGATGATGGGACAATAGGGGCATCGAAAACAATTCCATAAACATTTTTCAAAGATATTCTATGGAATATCTTCGCATTGTTACTTCTATAATACAACTAATTTCCTAATACCTTAAGAAGATTAAAGTAATATTTATGCAAATGACCAAGCTTATATATGTCATTGCCACAGCTTCATACATAATAGAGCTTTTTAAATTTAAATTTGCATTTTAGAACTTTTCCCAGTATTGTTCTGAATCAATTATTTTTTCCTCGCTATAAAGACGTGGATGTAATTGCATGAAAAGTAAAAAAGAGACAGGCAGACTCAGTGTTTACAAGCGCCACACCTGCTGGCAACTGGTTTCTTTTGGTGTCACTGGAATGCTGCTCTTTATGGAGGTTCTTTGTGCAGTGATGAATGAAATGGCTACTGATGCTCTCTAAATAAAAGACCCACTCTCCCTGAACAGAAGCAGGTGCTACGGAACAGCTATTGTTTGCACAGTGACTTCCTGGACAAAAACTTTACACAAAAGGAACATACAAATAATTCCTGGGAGGCTCCCTCTGTGAATCTCCTAGACAACAGCCCAGCTGCAGTAATGCCACATGTGTCGTTCTTCAGGTCAGTTTGGTATCGATGCCTTTTTCTCCATCATTCCTACAAGCTCACTTATAATGCACAAACTTCATGCAGAATTTGACATTTGGGGTTATATTTCACTACTTGATGAATGTCATGGTATAAGACTTTTATTGCAAACAACCTTTTGGCTGTTGGTGCTTACAGCTTTAACACAATTAAATGCTGGCAAGAAATACCTTTATAGCACTTTCTCTATCACCTATCATATTTTAGACTAATCTATTATCTTAAAAAAGTAACCATTGCATATATTTACCTACTTTGCAAAAGGGAGAATTAGATTTGCAGCTTGTAAAAATGTAAAGTGATGTTATTATTAATGATAATTCAACAATCCACACTAAGGGCTATGTTATTTCTGATTTACTTCTGCATATAATCTGCATCAATGTTTGTATCTCCAACATCTCAATGTTGTTAAAATAAACATTAGAATGAATAAAGGGACAGATGAGGCTTATGTTCCCATCTGAATTTGTAGCAACAGGTTTTTATATCTATTTATTTTAGTGCTTATAAAATTCCTAGTTTTAGGTGTGTCCAAAATAAATTATGACATAAAAGAACACTGCTACCCTGAAACTGAGAAGAATAAAAATGAGTAGACTTTTTAAAAATAATGCTAGAATACTGGTATAGTTCTTAGAAGTATTATCAACACTAATATTTAGCAAATCTTCATATAAGACATGCAAAGGAAAATCAGATGTATTCTTTAAAAAGACTAAGCAATTTGTTAAAAAAAAAAAAAACACATCACCAAGAAGGGAGTGGGATTGGAAGGCTGGGTAAAAAAGGTGAGGAGATTGAGAAGTACAAATTGGTAGTTATAAAGTAGTCATGGGGATATAAAATACAGCATAGGGAACATAGTTAATAATATGGTAATAACTATGTAAAGTGCTGGGTGGGTAGTAGAATTATCAGGGGGACCACTTTGTAAAGTATATGACTGTCTAACCACTATGCAGTACACCTGAAACTAATACAAAATAATATTGAATGTCAACTGTAATTGAAAAATGAAAAAGGCATCTTCTACAGTGAGAAAGCAAAGCTATGTTGCTTACAATCCAATAACAAGACAATTATCAGAAGTTTCAAGAAAGTCTGATAATATGGGAAAAAATATTTCTCTAAGAAGTTAGGGGTCAGGAAAAAGGTACAGCAGTAGTTCTTAACCTAAACTTAGAACTAACAAGATCAAGAGAGCCACCTGCACTTTGAAGTCTAGAAATATGAAAAATTCCCCAACCTTCAACTTAAAAGCATTGATTCTGAGAATGATACCTGCAAAGTATCTGATTAAGTTTGACTTGGTTAGAAAAGCACAACACAGCAGAACCCAGATATGTTATTTTAAAAAATCACATTTTAAATTGTATAATACTTTCAATCCAAACCCTTTTTCTAAAATTTACAATTGTATGTTTAATGTATTCAACAAGTACTTGAGACATATTTATTTAGCACCTACTACATTAGTTACTTTTTATTTCCTCAATAAGTGGTAACTGGATTTGTATAATGAGAGATATTTTCCTATCATCTATGCAACCATAATAGTCCTGTTAAGAATTACCTTCAAGTTGGGGGGACACTATCAAAACACAAATTTACTATGTCTTTTTAAAGTGAACTTTCCATGTTCTCATATGTATTCTCGAATGCTTTTATTCCCTCTATCTCTAGTTGGGTACCATACAGAATGTCCTCATGACTCATATCAAATGCACCCTCAAATAAATGTGCCCCAGTTAACATATATAAAGTTGTCAGGTAAGAGCACAGGCCATTATGAACCTCTATGGAGTATTATGAGGTAATAATACTGGTATGCGCAACTAAGTCCCTGCTAGATTCTATAGTCTAACGACATCAACATTTAGTCAAGGAGAATAGGCTAAGAGCTGAATCTTTCAATAGCTCATAAAACCTAACATGATAGAACATCAAGACTGTTGCCACCACAACCAAAGTTCCCCATATAAGCTTATGTCAGCTTTCTCAGGATGTTAGAGAAATAAAATGCAGGAAATAGAGTCAACAGGAGCCCATTGGCTTGTTAAAGAAGGAGTGGTCAGACTTGAAGAGCTGACCCATCTTTAACAGGTCAGGTCATTCCCAACTTGAGAAATAAATCAGCTGTTTTGAGACAGAAATCAAGAATAATCGGATCTGGTCCAGAAACTGATTGTCCAGCTTTCATACTGGCTGGTTGCTTCATTTCTTTACCTCTTCTCATCAGATCATACTCCGGAAAAATAAATGGAAATATAAGTGAAAATATCCAAGCCTAGGATAAATTTACTGAGTATAGCTTTGGTGAATTTATGTTTGAGCACAACCCCCCATCCCCACCCCCCACCCCCCCGCAAGCAATAACAGTGTAAGGGGAGACAGAGAAGGGCTTCATTTGAGGGAAGGAGTGGAAAGGACTGACACATACACAGACCAAAACTTGCCTCTCTGATGTGGGAACAACCTGAACATGTATGTCTTTTATAGACACTGGCTCTGGAATCTGCACAAATATGAATTACAATTCTTGGGTGTTTATTTGAAGATAATTACCAAAAGTTTCACAGACACCCAAGGATCTTACAAATCTCTCCATCTCAAAGTTAGGGGTCAGGAAAAAGGTACAGCAGTGGTTCTTAACCTAAACTTAGAACTAACAAGATCAAGAGAGCCACCTGCAGTTTGATGTCCAGAAATATGAAGTCCAATAATATTGTCAAAGAGTTTGACAATATTAACATTAAGGGCCATATCACATTTTTAGCAAAATCTATGCATAAAACAGCAATATTTTCCCAGGTAACATAGCCTAATTAGAAATTAGAGTGTAAATATTTCTAATCACTTAGCCCTTATGATCTACAGAAATAATGTCTATCATTTCATGTGAGTAGAGACATAAGAAAACCCCTAGATCTTATTGTATTGCCGATGGCTAATATTTCCTCCAAGACTGGTACTTATACATTTTTAAATAGAATATAACATATAAGAATAAAAAATGTATGCCTATTTTTAAATGCCGGCTTATTGATTGGTGCTCATTCCAACTGAACTCTGACTTCCTTTTGATACTACTGAAGTAGATTTATCATCTTTAGCCATGTTTTAGTGGAAAATGTTTTATGTGTAGTGTCACTGCCAAGATAAGAAATTTAAACTGCTAATTTATCAGGTAAAAAGTAAACTGTGAATAAAATATTGAATGAAAAAATCTTACCTATACAAGAAAGGTATAACCTTTTCTCTTAATGATTACATTCTTAATTCGATACCCACCAATCCGAAAATGCTTCCAATATATGTCATCCTCAAATACATTTAGTATTATAGAGGCTAAAATGCACAGATATTTTTGTCATGTAATAACAATACAAAACAGAAAATGAATTGTCTGCACTGGTAATTCTGTTCACTTGATAAAATGTCCCAGAAGTCCAGATGATGAAGGAGTTAACATTATGAATCATGGAGCCAGATAGTTGGGTTCCAACTCCAGCTCTCTCACTTACTGGTTATGTGACCTCGGCTTATTTATTTAATCTCTTTGTGCTTCACTTTTCTCATTTATAAAATGAGGATATAATCAGCTTTCATTGGGTTATTGTGAGAATTAAATGTATCGATATGTGTAGAGCAATGTTAGGCATATAGCAAGTGCGAGATAAGTGCTGCCTGCTACTGTTAAGCCTTTAGAATAATCTAAATCAATTAGCAGGTATACAGAACAATACTAAAACGATGACATTTTCAACAAAATTAAATAGAAAGACAATATTGGAAACAATGAAAGAATAAGAAGAATAGCAAGTCTAATATTTAACATAAAGCAATTAAAATCTGTAAATAAAATCTGTATCATTCCCAATAGCAACACAGTACTATGAATAATTTCAAACTAATAAGTGTGAATCAAAACCCAAATTATAAAATAATAAAAATGTGTCAAATAGTATACTCAATCTGAATGGAATTTGTTATTGTCAAATACCTAATATATCCCTATATCACATATACACAGATGTAATGTTTAAAAAATATATGTATTTGTCTGAAAAGATCAATTTTTGAGAATATTATTTAAAAGATAAAAATCAGCCCTGGCTGGATTGGCTCAGTGGATAGAGTGTCGGCTTGTGGACTGAAGGGTCCCAGGTTCACTTCTGGCGAGGGCACATGCCAGGGTTGTGGGCTCAATCCCCAGTAGGGGGCGTGCAGGAGGTAGCCTATCAATGATTCTCTCTTATCATTGATGTTTCTCTCTCTCTCCCTCTCCATTCCTCTCTGAAATAAATAAAAGTATATTAGAAACAAATAAAAGATAAAAATCATTATCTTGAAATGCCAAAATTCCAGATAACATCTTAAATATATTTTTAAATTTGTCAATAGTTTTCCAGATTTTCCAGACATAAATTTTATAAAAATAATTTTACTGACAATGAGTTGCTCTTCAATAGTTTTAAAGCCCTAGGTGGTTTGGCTCAATGAATAGAGCATCAGCCTTAAGATTGAAGGGTCCCGTGTTCCATTCTGATCAAGGGCACATGCCCTGGATTGCGGTCTCGATCCCCAGCAGGGGCGTGTAGGAGGCAACCAATCAATGATTCTCTCTCATCATTGATGTTTCTAGCTCTCTCTCTTCCTCTCCCTTCCTCTCAGAAATCAATAAAAATGTATTTTAAAAATAGTTTTAAAAACATTATTTTCAGAGAAAATGCTAACCTACTGTAAACAACTGCAATTTTTTAAAATTATATATCTATAAACATCTCCCTAGAGCAGCGATGGAGAACCTATGACACGCATGTCAGAGGTGACACGCGAACTCATTTTTTTGGTTGATTTTTCTCTGTTAAATGGCATTTAAATATATAAAATAAATATCAAAAATATAAGTCTTTGTTTTACTATGGTTGCAAATATCAAAAAACAAAATTCTATATGTGACACGGCACCAGAGTTAAGTTAGGGTTTTTCAAAATGCTGACACGCCGAGCTCAAAAGGTTTGCCATCACTGCCCTAGAGCATATACATAGAGGTTATCTTCAGCCAAAACTCACTAAAAAGCCCCCTCACTGAACGTTTCCAGTCCCATCTAACAGAAAGAAACAGTATCACACATACTCCAGACAAAGGTGTTTGGGATGGACACCACCACACAATGTCAACAGTGAAAACAAAGCATGTGAAAATGCATACAGCATTTATAGGAGAACCATTTCCACAGTTACTCATTACCCTTAAAATAAACCTAAAACTAGGTAGATTTGGTATCATTGTCCTTACTTTACATTGCAGGAAACAGATTCAGACACGTAAATTTACTCACTTGATGTCCGGGCTAGAAATGTACACAGCTGGGACCATATCCATGCTGGGTCTTCTCCTTCCCAATCCAGTAATAAATTCTATTCTATATTATATTCCATGTAATCCATAGCCTTTAGCTATCTAATTGCAAGTCCTAACTCATCAGGCCAACTTATGTTTTCTTTCCCAATTTTTCCCATTACTCAGTGCATGCCTCCATTAGAACAACTATCTTACTATTACTATACTATAGCTGTTTGTTAACAAGCTTCTTTCCCCACTATGTTATAAGCTCCCTGATCATAGTAATTATGTCATTTCATCTTGGTTCCTCCAAAACAAGGGAAAGTACTCTACACAAAGGAAGCTCTTAGTCAATATTTTCTGAATGAAATGGATGTAATATATTCTACTCACACAACCTCAGTACTGACAAAGGAGCAACTAATTACCTATTAATTATTAGCCTGATCAATTCAGATTCTACTTATTTGTTGTGTTTCAATATTATTGAACATTATTAATTTTATTTTTAGACCTTAACACTGTTTGAAAGATATAGTCTTTGGTCCTTGAGAGATTCCTATATAACCTTTACTCTAAACATTTTACATAGGACTCTGAAATCCATTTATATAACAACTAGAGGCCCGGTGCATGGACTCATGCACCAGTGAGTCCCTCGGCCTGGCCTGCACCCTCTCACAATCCAGGACCACTCAGGGGATGTAGGACTGCTGGTTTCGGCCCAATACCCACAGGCCAGGCCAAGGGAGCCCACCAGTACGTGAATATGTGCACCGGGCCTCTAGTACGCATATAAGATCTTTGGTGAAACTCTTCCTGCCCTCTCCCCACCCCTTCCCTCTGAGATTCATCAGTCTGTTCCATGTTTTCATGTCTGTGCATTGAGCGTCTGCTCCTGGTGGTCAATGTGCATCATAGCTACCAGTCAAATGGTTGAATGGTCAAACAATCACTTAGGCTTTTATATATACAGATAATTTTTAAGACTTTTTTGCACAAGTGCCAGAGAACACTAAGAGGAATAAAAGATGATCCCCACCCATGAAGATTTAACCTTTTGGGAGAAAGACAAAACAATGTGAGCCCCCCAGTGTGGGTCAGTGGTTATGCATCATACTATGAACCAGGAGAACATGATTCCATTCCCAGTCAGGGCACATGTCTGGGTTGCAGGCTCAATCCCCAGTAGGGGCATGCAGGAGGCAATCAATCAATGATTCTCTCTCATCACTGATATTTCTATCTCTCTCCCCCTGTCCCTTCCTCTCTGAAATCAATAAAAATATATTTTTTAAAAAATTTGATTGTCAGAATTCAGGACATCATAAGAAAGCAGGAGTTACACTCATCATATATGCAACTTCCATTTTGATGGCTCAAGTAATCTTATGTGTAATAACAAATTTTAGGTTGTGATAATAGGTACATCTGAAAATTGTTTGCTACTACAAATATACATCCAAAAGTTAACTATTGTTAATTAGGTAACCCCATATGTTGCAGCTCCATACACACATACATTCAGAAAACACTAAGTAAATTAGGAATTGTGTTCTCAAATAAGCTCAAACAAGGGATTATTTTAAGTACGCTTCATGTAGACTCTCACTAGAAAGTGTTTCATGCAGTAGCATTAACCATACCTTGTTAAAATGTGTTGATATTGAAGATTGTGTTAACTAGATTCCCTGAACAGAGGTGGATGGGTCAACCATAGCACCACAAGCCAAAAGCTTAAATTTTCCTTATTCTTTAGGATTTCTCTTCACCCAGTAGATGGTTCAATTGAACTGGCATCATTCACATTAGCTTTAGGGAACAGGAAGATTTAAAATCCTGGAGTCCTGGCGTTAACAATTTGACGAGTTCCCCCAAGGGTCTGTTCCACATAATGATGTGACAATGCCAGTCATTCCTGATTTTTATAACATCACTAACCATCTTAGTTTTTTAGCAGAAAACTCTTTCTTTTTATGTTGCCAAAGGAAAATGTAGTATTAATACTTAGAACAGCTTCAAAATGGATAAAATTAATGTAAGATGGTTCAAATAAAAATCAATAAGGACTATTATATATTCGGAGGGATAAAACTAGTTGAAATCATCTGGCTGATTATTCCTGAGAAGTGTGTCCTAAATAACCAATTAACTTTTAAACGATAAAAACACACAGCGAACCATTCTTAAATCTAATACTTAAATAGCACAAGCCATAGTTTGGGAGAGGCAAGTGATGAATTGGGAAATGGATGCACACAGTTAAACCA
Organism: Myotis davidii; assembly: GCF_000327345.1. Classification (NCBI taxonomy): domain Eukaryota; kingdom Metazoa; phylum Chordata; class Mammalia; order Chiroptera; family Vespertilionidae; genus Myotis; species Myotis davidii. Next base: position 808,521 of record NW_006284386.1, read on the forward strand.
TAGGTCCATAAGTTATTATAAAGGCAATAGATTTTGTTTTGGATGGTGAGGTCAGAGGAACTTACTTTACTATCAAAAACAACTTTTTTTTTCAAAAACAACTTATTAATGTAATAAATTAGTAAATTAAAAGTGAGTCACCCACAAATCAATGATGAGGGGATGATGCACTAAGGGACTGTGATTAATACAATTTTGTGTACTGGGGGAATAAAATAGCACCAGCCATAGAAAACTAAACACATTATTACCATATAATCTAGCAATCATGTTCCTTGGTAGTTACTCAAATTATTTGACAAGTTATATCTACAAAACAAACCTGCACACAATTGTTTACACAGCTTCATTCATATTTGCTAAATCTTGGAAGCAATCAAGCTGTCCCTGAATAGATGAAGGGACAAACAAATTCTGGCACATCCATACAAGAAAACAGTATTCAGTAATGAAAAGAATAAGCTACCAAGTCATTAAAATACATGGAGCAATCTTTAAATGTGTATTGCTGAGTGTAAGAAGTCAATCAGAAAAGTTTAGACAAAACTATGGAGACAGTAAAATGTTCAGTGGTTCCCAGGGGTTTGGGGGACTAAGGAGGGGAGGGTGAATAGGTGGAGCAGGGGATGTTTGAGGCAGTGAAACCATTCTCTAAGGTACTGCAATGGTGGAAAGATGGCATTATAAATTTGTGAAAAAGCACAGACTGTACAACACAAAGCGGTAATCCTAAGGTAAACCATGGACTGTAGTTGACAATAACGTATCAATATTGGTACATCAGCCCAGCCGGCGTGGCTCAGTGGTTGAGAATCGACCTATGAACCAGGAGGTCATGGTTTCATTCCCAGTCAGGGCATATGGCCTGGTTGCAAGCCAGATCCCCATTGTGCGGTGTGTAGGAGGCAGCCAATCAATGATTCTCTCTCAACATTGATGTTTCTAGCTCTCTCTCCCTCTCCCTTCCTCTCTGAAATCAATAAAAATATATATTTTTTAAAAAATTGGTACATCAATTGTAAAAAAATGGACCTCACTAATGAAAGATGTTAATAATATGGGAAACTGGGGCAAAGTGAAGGCATGCATGGGAACTCTGTACTTTCAGCTCAATTGTGTGTAAAGCCAAAACTACTTTGAAAAATTGCCTATTAATTAAAACAATAAAAATAGCACCAGCCATTTATGAATGCCTAATTAACCACATAGGTTTATAATATATGATTACTTTTTCTCTATTAAAGTCGGTGTATGTTTTGCATAATGCAAAAGTATAATATGTGAAATATGTTGGTATATTGGTGCTGTGGTCAAAATAGCAGCAAAGTAAATACAGTGCTTCTCCTAAAAATAAAAATTAAGAACCAATAGTAATTGAATTTTGTTTTACCACCTAACTTTGAAAAAATGATAAATTTTTTAAAATGACTGCAAAACTTCATAAAATAAATATATATACATATATACAAACTTTTACACTAAAGTTCTAAGTCGTTGGCCTCTCCTGATTCACATATGAATAGGTGAATAAAATTAGAGGCTTATTAACATGGCAAGGCAGCTATACTTTAAAACTGTTAAGTGAAAATATGTGAGCATATGATGTTGGTGATAGGAAAACTTAGGGCATTTAGCATCCTCTAGATCTGGTCTTGTGTTCAAAATCTAGAAACATACCATAAATGCATAAGTCAGATTAAAAAATGCAAATGCTCACTCATCTAACTAATAACTTCCAACATGTTTTGCACGTAGCAGTTTTCTTGCTCCTACTTCCTAGGCAACTAAGATTCTGCTACAGTTAATGTGTTTTTCTGCACTCCTGTCTCTCAGGGCATGTCATTTTAGCACAAAGTGCTAAGTACGATTAATTTGTAACTCATCAGATCCACTCACATGGCTCTTCCTGTATAAATTAAGTTTATTTCGGTTTCATAAAGATCTACTAGTAATCTAGAGAAGAGGCAGTCATGTAATTTTAAGTCACAGCACTGTGACTTTCTATTTCTTTTATCTCATCATCAATGAAACACTTGAAAAGGAAAAGCTAAAGGATCTCATTACTAGGAACTACTTGCACCTCCAACTCCCATCAAGCTGCAGCATCAGCTCACAGGTAAGGTTAAAAATAGATTACATTAAATGGAGGGTCATGTTAGCATGAACTTAATTAAAAACCATGTATTTCAATCCATCTTTACTGTCTCAAAAAAGTACAAAAACAAATTCATTGAACCTTACCTTGAACATACATGACTGTAAAATGAACTAAGATCCCATATTAACCTGAGAGACACTTTGTAACCCTTCCTACCCCATTTGAATTAAATCAGAATTCAGGTTATTTGGTGTTTTATCCGAGTTTTATTATATGTATGACCTTTGACTTAATATACTCGTTATAATCTTTGAAAAATGCGTTTTCTTTCCTCACCACCGTCAACCAAAAGAAACACAATTCTAAATTGCCAGTGTCCAGTAAGTAAAATTCCTAGAGGGAAATGAAAATACTAATGGTAACTGTTTATAATCCTTCCTCAAAGGCTATCTTATTAATATTTAGTAATTACCAAGTTTGTATTGAGGAACACATCTTATGGTTTTATGGAAATTGTGTTTGACAAATCTTAAATTTAAGTATGTTCCAATAGCCGTACCTAAAAAGTGCCTGCAATTGATATGTCCATATCCTAATCTTTAAGAATAACCCTGCTTAGAGAATCAAAGCCATGAATACGACCAATTCCTTACACAGTAAAGATAAGTAACCCATGATATACAGCACATCTATCATTAAATGAAAGCTGATTATCTCTTTCTTCTCATTTTGATTTTTCATAAAGACATGCTAATGACACTAAAATTACCATTCCAAAATAAAAGGTCAAGAATGAGTTAATTTTAATACATTTTCACTTTCTGCCAAATTATATAAATTCATAAGCTGAGATGTTCTTCAAGACAAATGAGAACAACTTAACCTTAAGAAAAGCTGAGCATCAATTTTTCATGAAATTAGCTACTGGTGGGTTTGCATTTCATAAAAAGAAAAATTAAATGTCGATTTCACACTTGGTGAACTGCCCCACCTACTGATCCGAATGAAAACAAGAAATTCATCGCCAACATATTGACAGCTTGTGATTTGTGTCAAGACGTACCTTTTACCAGTATTCTAGTCTGAGGATAACAGTCTTACTGCACCAATAGAAGGACCTGACATAATTGTTTTACTTACTTTAACACAAAGGCTGACCAGCTTTTAAAGACATCCCTAGCAACAGAACTATTTAAATATAATTTACTCAGATCAAAATAAATTGATAAATACACAGTTTCAGTGTATACATCTGGTTAGACAACTACATCTAAAGCCATTAATTTTCTTACACAGATAATCTGCTGCCAACTTACTAGATGAGGAGGTTATAAAAGAGATTTTTTTGAGTCAGTATTTGCTTTAACTGAGAAAGATGTTACAAAGCCACCACATATTTTAAAATGCCATGTTAACATGTACATAGACACATATTTGCATGTGAGTCATGAAGCATGGATTGCTTAAAATTTAAATAGAAAGGAAAAAAAAGTAAAGTGACATAAGGTCAGCATACCAGATGATATTTGTTACTCTATGAAGCTTGGAAGGTTTGCCATAAGCCAGGTCACTTAAAGAACAAAGAGTGAATGCGGATAGGAAAGACCCTGTGGAAATTATTGAATTCAGTCCCTTTTTATTGTGCCTTCATGAAAATCAAAATGAGGCCGCCTGCCCCTAAAATGAAAAAAACACTAGAGGATTTGTGTAGGGTAAAGCATTTATACAATAAAAAAATGACATATCAAAGGGCCCTTTTAAAAATAATGTTTATTAAAAATGACCATTGGCTCACATATAAAAGTTGTATTAGAAAATAGTTTAAGCTATGGTAATTTTGATGACTCAAAGACAGTATATATATAGCCTAATTCCTGTGTAAATTCCATGTTACTTATATAATTTTTAGGTAAATAAAGTGCTACTTATCCCTATTCTTCCTGAAATGTTTATTTTATTTATTTTATTGGGGTGACATTAGTCAACATGAACATATAGGTTTCATGTGCTGATTACTAATTTACAAAAGTAAATTGGCTCTATCCACTGAGCCAAATTGGCTAGAGCTAGCAAGCAGTTGTTACCTGAAAAATAGCTACAACTAGTTTTCAGAGAAGCAAAGCAGTGGAATTGATCAGGTTCAAGTTACTGAAAAGATGGATGCTCAGGATGTATAACAGGATCAGGAAAAACAAAAGATAAAATATGATTTTTCATGAGAAAGAGTAGGAAATAAATGTGGGGAGAAGTGGAGGCAAAGAAAAGTACACAGTAAAAGTAATAAGCCTGAAAATCTTTAAAAAAATAGTACATTTTATTTAAAAAAATAAAATTACTCTAAGAAGCAAAGCTGAGAAACACATCACACTCTGTAATTCCCAACAAACTGGTTCTCAGAAAAACTACATCATCGTAGCTGCCAGTTTTGCCCCTTATTTTCCCCGAAATTCATTTCCATTCTCTTCCTGACCTATTTATTATCTAACTCAACCACTAATCATTATCTTCGCTTTTCTAGCTCTTTTTCTCTCTTTGCCATTAATCATGGCTACTTCCCATGACTCCATACTGAATTTCTGGTTTCCCCTCCTCAGTGACAATCTTGGAAAGCTTGCCTTTCCACATATATATTTTAATTGCCTCAACTTCATCTCTAATTACACATCCCAATGTGTCATCAAAGTAAACACAGAAAAAAAATATAAACAGTACACTGCATCACAAAAAGGCTCCTTCCCATTTTTCCATCATCGGGGCCATATTCTACTTCCTTAGGTTAATTGGCCAGTAGATCCTCTGGCTCCATCCAAAGTCATTGCTCACTCACCCTTTAGGACAGTGATGGCGAACCTATGGCACACGTGTCAGAGGTGACACGCGAACTCATTTTTTTGGTTGATTTTTCTTTGTTAAATGGCATTTAAATATATAAAATAAATATCAAAAATATAAGTCTTTGTTTTACTATGGCTGCAAATATCAAAAAATTTCTATATGTGACACGGCACCAGAGTTAAGTTAGGGTTTTTCAAATGCTGACACGCGTAGCTCAAAAGGTTCGCCATCACTGCTTTAGGATGTGCCTCTTCCTTTCTATGTCCACTGCTATTAGCGCAGCTTTGAAGCTTTCATCACCTGCCCCTTGAGGGCTAAAACAGTTGCATAGCTCTCACCCCTGCCCAGAGCTTCTCCCTTTCCAGTGTCTGTGTCCAGCTGCCAGATCAGCTCAACCTAAACATCACCCTGCGAGATCCACTAAGGCAGTGGTCGGCAAACTGCGGCTCACGAGCCACATGCAGCTCTTTGGCCCCTTGAGTGTGGCCACAAAGTTTCAATCGCACTGTATATGCATGCCCACAGGTGGTATTTTGTGGAAGAGCCACACTCAAGGGGCCGCAGTTTGCCGACCACTGCACTAAGGCTCCCAGTGCTGGCTAGATACAACCTTAACCTCCAGAATTTATTTTCGAAGAACAATGTGAACTGTTCTCCCATCCTCATTCCCACTTGCAACCCCCTTAAATGCTTCTCTCACTCTTCCTCGATGAGCATTTCCTAATCCTCACAAAGTGACTATCCAATATAATGTTTGTGGACTCCTTACCTCTGTGCCTTCAATAGTAAACAACTTAAAATATTAAGACCTTGGGTAAAAATATCAAGATCTTGGGTATTTTCAATAGTTAACCATACAGATTTCTTTATTGGGGTGTGGGATAGAACGTGTCACACTGATTGAATGTCTACGAAAACAACGGAACTATGCTAGATTAGTCTTCAGCACAATACTGCAAAGCAAGTATGATTAAATAATTTTATATCTCAGAACAAATAGTGACATTAAAACATTTGTCCACATTCACACTGCAGATGCCAAGTCCAAAGTTTATGCCAATTACCTTTCCTAAGTCTTTTCCTTGGCATAGCCAGCGGTCGGCAAACTCATTAGTCAACAGAGCCAAATATGAACAGTACTTCTTCAAAATAGACTCACCCAGGCCAAAAACCAACTTCTGCGCATGGGCCACGAAGTTTCAATCGCACTGTACGTGCGTGCCCACACATGGTATTTTGTGGAAGAGCCACACTCAAGGGGCCAAAGAGCCGCAGGTGGCTCGCAAGCCGCAGTTTGCCGACCACTGTCATAGCCCTTCTCTTTCAACCCATCTGAAAACAACAGGTAATCTCCTTGACTCTCTGATCTCAGGCATGCCTCTTCCGCCCTGTAGCTGCTGTCTACCTACAGATTTTGGAAGCTTCCTACATCCAGGCAAATTCAGTAACTTAGAAGCAAAGGTGTTGCGGACTTTAATTTCTCTAAAGCCAGCTCTTGGGTCCTGACTACTGAGGTATGGCAGTCACAATGACAAGTGCACAAAGTGACAGCTGACAGCAAGAAGAAGACAAAATACCTATAAAAAAGCAGACACAAAAACTATTACATGACAGTGGACTGGGAGCATGAGCCTCTCCTGTTATTCCCTCTGTGCATTCCCCTCCGAGGGAAAATTGACTAGCACGAACACAGCAGCTGTCCACCCCCTTTTCTGCCGGACTGTTTTCTGCTCAAGGAACACATGTCCTTTAGTCCCTTTAGCTTTCTCTGTTTTAGCTCATGACGGCCTCCTCTTGCTTGTAAAGATGCCCACACAACAGACCATGGCAATGCTCAGCAATCAGCAACTCTGTTAACAAAGTTCACGTGTTTTCCTCAGGAGGCTTCTTAAGGCGTCATTCTGTTCTTTCAAACTATTGTGCTGCGGTGAACTTTTACTCATTCTTCAAGGCCCAAGGCTCCCTCTGATGCTTTCCCTGAAGACTGAGGGAATGTGTATCATGAAAAGAACAGGCAACCCAAGAAGCTGGTGGTGTTTTCCATGTTTTACAGCCGAGGCAACTATGACTCCGGGCTTCCAAGGTCAGTATGTTTTAAGTTTTGTCTCACTTCAAATGCCACATTCTTTCCAGCTGTAGTGTAAGCTCCTGACAATTAACTTTCTTAATGGCAATGTAAGACCTGACATTAAGTTTTTGATTGCTCAGGCATCCACTTCAAAGACACCCATCTCCCATAAACACATTGCCAGCCACAGGACTAGAGAAAGAGGCAGGCCACGCCACCCAGGAAGTTCCCTTTTTAAAGAGGTCTGATAGACATAGATTACTGTTTGATCCAGGGGTCCTCAAACTACGGCCCGCGGGCCACATGCATATACAAATATTGTATTTGTTCCCATTTTGTTTTTTTTACTTCAAAATAAGATATGTGCAGCGTGCATAAGGAATTTGTTCATAGTTTTGTTTTGTTTTTTAAACTATAGTCCGGCCCTCCAATGGTCTGAGGGACAGTGAACTGGCCCCCTGTTTAAAAAGGTTGAGGACCCCTGCCCTAGGATCTGGGGGACAAAAAAAAAAAAAGTTTGAGGACCCCTGGATCTCTTGATTTTCCCTTCCTGAACTTTAATTCCTACTCTTATGTTTTAAATTCACCAATAAAGAAGGAACTTCTAAAACCCTAGGTACCCTACCCTCGACCCCAATAAAGGCAGAATCCCAGGTCCTGCCCCTCCCCACCTTGTTGTGTAGGCCTCAAGGGTATAACCTCCAGGACTTATGAGTAATAAACCTTGTTTTTTTCAAAGTTCCCTGATGGTTGTTGCTGAGATGATTCTTCCAGTCATAATATTAACCACAAGGGCTGGTCCAGCCACAACACTGGCTCCTAAAGGGGAATGTCTTCTGGAGGGGGGCCTCACTGCAGGGCCCAGGTGTGTGCCCACAGGCATTTCTTTCCAATAGTATCACTATGCAGAGGCTGAGACCAACACATTAATACCAACAATAGGTTTCTCAAAGAACTTCTATTTATTATTATTTGAAGATACTCAACAGTCACTCATGCTTTGCAGAACTCATTTCCTTTGTTGTATTTACTGCTCATAACATCCCTATAGGACAGGTATTATTAATTTAAACAATCTTAAGCATCAAAGAACTGAGATAATTTGCTGAAGTTACATAGGTAATAAGTAACAAAAGCAGGGTGTAAACCTGTATCTTTGGCACTAAATCTGGCAGTGGTTTCCTCACAATTAACCTAACCCCCAAGGCCTCAAATGTCTCCCCAACAGAGCATGCATAAAATTATCTCACTCTGTAATGACTGATAAGATAGATGTCTTGCACAAGTCCTATAGTGTGAAATCCTCGATGAGAGAGGAGGTGTCAAATTTAACATTTATATTTTCATTTCCACTATAATATATGAGATGGCCCATTGCATGGAATGTAGATGTGGACAAAGGATCTAGAGTCAAGATGACTGGGCTCAAACCCTAGTTCTACCATTTCCATGAGATCTTAGGGGAGTTATTTAACCACTGGGAGCATTACCTTTTTGGGTTTTTTAAATTTAGACTTCAATAGTAGTATCTATCTCTGAGGGTTGTGAAGATTAAATGAGAGTGCATGTGACTTGCTTCTTAATTAGCACTGTGGCTAGTACAAAATAACCTTTTGATAAACATTAGTGGCTGTTATTATCATTGGGGTCATTCACCTCAAGAAGGATTCCCTTTGGCGCTATGCCCGTCTGTCCTGTAGAGCTTTCCCAGATGAGGCACATTTAGGAATCTTTTCCCCGTGCTCCTATCATGTCTGAAGCCCATTATTGCTACACAAAATGTCTGGTTTTAATGTCTATCTCCTACACTGCAAGAAGCATCCCTAACACCATCATCTAACTGTGCCTTCTATGCACACAGACACCCCTTTGCCCGGAATATCCTTGACTATATCCTCTACCTCAGTAATCCCCATTCATTCTTCAGAAATAAATTACTGCTTCCAATGTGAGGCCTTCTCAACTATCTCAGGCAGCTACAATTCCCAGAGCAGTTTTTTCACACCTTGACTATACTACTTACCACACTGTAGTATTATTCACCTACACACTTGTTTCTCTAACTAGACCATGAACTCTTCCATGTCAGAAATCCCATGTTATTCATCGTTTTAGGCCAAGTCCAAGCAGAACTGAACATATGACAGAACTTCAAGAACTGCTTGTTTGGACGAATGACTGACGAACAAATGAAGCAAGCAGGGACTAAACAATACATAGTGTACTTGTTCAATGGAATTTGAAGTATTATGAACTAACTAAGCTTCAGGTCACCATATATGAATTGTTGTGACTACTATATTATAGAGCAGGGTATTTTGAGAAGAAAGAGGTCACTCATTCAATTCTCAGTCAGGGCACATGCCTGGTTTACAGGCTCCATCCCCAGCAGGGGGTGTGCAAGAGGCAGCTGATCAATGTTTCTCTCTCATCATTGATGTTTCTATCTCCCTCTCCATTCCTCTCTCTGAAATCAATAAAAAACATTTTAAAAACTCTTCAATGGAATAAATGTAGACATGCTTTAGGGAAATGTCAGTTTTATCTATTGATTTTACTCACATAAGGAGTTACACTTGTGCAAATGAAACTATATCTTCTCTCCCTGATATTTTGATTGTCCTTGATACAGTCTACAGAGGGGTGGGCCACATCACTCTGATGCAAATGTACATGTATTCATTACAAGTTATCACTTCTTTTCATTGGAAGGAAAGAAAATGGATAAAACTTTTAATAACACACAAGCTTAGATCTATAAAAACACGTAATGCTTAAATACACAGAGTTAAGCCAATGTGCAAATGAGCAGTTAAGACTATAGATACATGGATTAGATTTGACCTACTGAGTGACAACAGACTCTCAGCCAGTGAGACTCATACACATTCATGGATTAACGACTTGAATTATCATGACAGTATTTGTTCATCAGCCTTTCCTTTTACAGAAAAGCTAATTATAGCTATGAAGTATTTCTCTCTCTGATCTTGGAATGTTCATTCTGATTTCAAGAAAAATATAACATGCATAAAATATTGAACTAAACTGGGAAAATCAACATTCTTCCAAATGCAGAACTACTTAAACACATAGCCAAATAGGCCTACCTTTGCCATGGAGCAGGGGCGGGGCGGGGGGTGGGGGGGCTGCGGAATCAAGACTACAGATACAATCTTCATTGCCTAAACTTTCTAGGACCTGCTCCCATTTTGAGGGTCAAAAATAAGGAATAGGCAAAGGTAGAGTTCAACAATGACATACGCCATACTAATAACGAACACATTTGGCTTGGGACCTTTAAAGAGATCATAAATCTCCCCAACTCCTGCATTTACTTACTTTTGTATTTTGCAAGCTGATTTAAAATAAATCCTTACACCTTGAACATTTCCCCACTGAGGAAATTAGTCATGAAATAGCTTGAACCAACACCCAACCGCTGTTGTCAAGGAAACAAAACAAATATATTACCTGTTTCTTACCCTCAGGAAGCTAGAAACAGGTTGAGGACACCAAAGAGGACATTTAAAAGTAACTCAAGAACATTTAGAACGCAAAATGCACACCTTAATAGAATGCATATTAAGAAAATGAAAGGCTCCACTCAGGCACGTTAGCTCTCTTCAGTGTTCTCAAAGCTGGTATCAGGAAAAATTAGAACAGGTAAACAAGATTGTGAAGGAGGTAAGTGCTGTGATTAGTTGAGTCAGAGGCATCAGGTATTTAATTTGGGGAAGTAGTATGTGACAGGCACATAAATAGACCACGTAACTCTATGCACCAGTGAGAACAATCAGACTGGCCTGACTAAAGTAAGAGTACAGTTGAAACGCACTGATCACTGAGTTTGAAAACAATGGGGGTCAGTTAAGTGAACTTAGAGGTAACAATGACAGATAACAGAACATGAGGAAATATTAATTTTTTGTCATAATCCACAGTGTAATAGTTATTTTTCACTTAAAACAAATATTTTAATTTCACAAAATGCATACAATAGACATATATTTTAAATATTTTATGGAAATGTATGTTTCTGGAGACCTGACCCTCTAAATTAAGAGCTGAGAGAGAAAAATCTATAATATTCAGCTAAAAGTTGCAGGGTTGAATAACCTTGAAACTTTTAGAAATCTCTGTTTACTGAAAATGAATTTTCCATTCCACAGTTGTCATATCTTTACTTTGAAAGTGGACAATTTGGAAATATTATATTCTACCTTTATTTTGAAAGTGGACTCTGAAAATATTACATTGCTATCACTGAATTCTTTTATAGACTAAGCCTTCTACTGGTCAAAGCCAATCCCTGAGGCATTTTCTTCTTTAATTTGCCATTAACCTTATCCCTCATTATTTTCTAGTGTACCTTTTATCACATATTAGGGCACTTATATACAGTTTCATAACAGGCATCAACAGAAAGATAATTCCATTTATCACATTTCAAAGTTCACATTTTTCCTGGGAAAACCAAAACAACTGATACCCACACTAACATTTCATACATTTACTACATGGTGCTTAGATTGAAGGAATTCATTATTCAAAAATGAAGAAAAATACAAACTTAAGCCATGAAAAACAAATAGTATTAAATAATCCATTAGAAGAGCAACAGGCAAAATCATTTTCTGACCCACAGTTTCTTTTCCTCCAAAATAAGATGGCTGTACTAAGTGCTAGCCAGGTATCAGACTCTGCAGGGATGTTGATCAGGTAGTAATGGTACCCATGGTGTGGACAATATTCTTTGCAAACAGATGAAAAAGAATTGACTGCACACCTGGATAAAAAAAAAATGGCTGCTGCTATAATAAGCAAATGTTATTGACAGAGATAAAAATGATCACAAGAACTATCATGTCTCCCATGTGGCAAGTACTATTTCAAATACTGTACAATATTAACTCAACTGGCACCATAAGCCTAAGGGATAGATACATAATTATATTCATTTTAGAGATGAAGAGATTGACATATTAAGTACCTTTCCCGAGATCACACCAGGTACAAAGTGGTAGAAGTGGGTTTTGAACCCAAGTGATACTACTGTAATTAGCCAGTTATTAATAACTAGAGGCCCAATGCATGAAATTCGTGCAAGAGTAGACCTTCCTTCCCCAGGCACCCAGGACCTGGGCTTCCCTCCGGCCGCCTGCAGGCACCCGGGATCCAGGCTTCCCTCACAGCCCTGGCTTTTTCTGGAAGGACATCTGGTCTAATTAGCATATTACACTTTTATTATTATAGATGGGAAAAGAGCAAAGGAAAGACCAGACGTTATAGGCATGTCATCTTAGCAGCTTCACCAGGAAGCGGCAATTTCACCCACCCCAGGGAACCACCGTCCCATTTCCTACAGAACACGGGGTAAAGGGGCCCAACAAAGGAGAGACAGACACATGTCCTGTGAAGTTGGGGTGATGTAGGGAAGGTACTTGCCTGTCAAATCTGGGGACAGAGATAATTAGCCAGAGTGGGTATGGACACTGCAAGTCCACAAAAATTTGGGAATACATAATCCCCGAAACAAAAGGAATTCTCTCTCTCGTGGCTCTTGACTCTTTTGCATTCTCCCATATGGCCCACAGCCATGAGGACCCCGCATGCAATGATCTGATGGGCAACAGGAGGGAACACAAGCTAAGGTAGCCAGATGCTGGACTGGACTTGGCTCCACCATAGAAAGGAAACTCTGAAAACTGGCTCTTATTTTAGTTCTGCTGAAGCCCCAGCTACACTTCTTCTATGACTGGGATAGAGAAATGGGAATTTGGAAAGTCAGAGGTGTAATTCCACAGAAATAAAGCTTTCTACACCATCTCATCCCCCTGTGAGAGCCTCAGAAATTCTTTTCCTCGGATATCACAAGAACTCCACCCCCATACACAACTGGTACAGACAAGGAACTCTCCCCACTGATAAGACAAGGAGTCTGGCTGTAGAGCAGGAAGTGGGCAAACTTTTTGACTCGAGGGCCACAATGGGTTCTTAAACTGGACCGGAGGGCCGGAACAAAAGCATGGATGGAGTGTTTGTGTGAACTAATATAAATTCAAAGTAAACATCATTACATAAAAGGGTATGGTCTTTTTTTTTTTTTTAGTTTTATTCATTTCAAATGGGCTGGATCCGGCTCATAGGCCGTAGTTTGCCCACGGCTGCTCTAGAGCCTGCTTTACTAATTCTGCTTCTCTAACCAACCTAGTCTTACTTGATAGTGGGCCTTTGCTTCACTTTTTACCTTGACCATCTCCTGATGAGCATAAAGTACAAAAAAAAAAAAAACAAGTAAAGTTCACTAGTTTTTATTCTATAATAAAGGGCTACCTTTGCCAGAGAAATGCATTTATTCAATATTTCATTTTTATCATTAAAAACAATTAGAAAATTAATATAAAAGTTTGGCTTTAATCAACAACAAAAAGTATTACAAAGGGGTCTAGTTTTTCAAACCAAGAATGATTAATGTGTCCTCCATAAATTGAGTATTTCTTTGTTTATAGGGGGACTCATTAAAATGAGTTGGTTCTCTCTACTGTACTGTATTTTCCCCCAAAATCAAACATATTATATCAACTATGTTGAAAAACCTGCATAAAATATACTTGTTTTTTTTTCTTTTATGATTAAATATTCACATATTCTAAACAGAAATATTACAGGGGTTAAAGACTAACATATTGCTTACTAACTTTATTGAGGTACAGTATAAAACTTCTTTTTAGAGCATAACTATCTTTATTCACTTGCAAAATACACAGCTTTAATCACAAGAACTAGAAGCTAAGAATGTCCTTTAAGGAAAAAGCATTTGCTTCCTCTGTAAAGTGCTGTTATTTAACTATAAATACAGCTTCCCACAATTTAATCAGATAAAAACTAAGCCAGCCTTAGTGGACAATGACATTTGCCATAAAAGCATGAATTACATAAATGATAGTTGTTGTCTACCTTAAACATTTCAGCACAAAATTCAACATCTTACCTTTAATGTTTATGCTATCTATTGAAGTATCTGTTCAGAGCAGGAATATTAAAAGCATGACATTTAATATAATCGAAATGATCGCAATCATCAGATGAAATGAGAAAATCCAACAAAGTACATAAGACATTGAAGACTGCTAAGAAAATGGAGATGATACCAAAGTGGGGGTATAAATAAAGCCTTGCCTAGAAAAAGGGCAATGACGGCTCAAGGTTTTCTGAAGGCCCATAAAACTTGCAAACTCTCAGAAAATGGAGAATAGCTGTGTTCAGAGCTTTGTAAACTGAGACCTATCAATAACCATTAGTAATCAAAAGAGTCTAAATGTCCTACCTGTCATACAAAGTTTAATAGGATTAAATACTTCAATGAAGATCTTGAAGGAAAACCAAATGTATGGGGGAGCCATAGGGTATGCAACCAAACCTTAAGTTAAAAGGTCATTTATACCATGGAACTGCAGGAATGAGGAAATAAGATGTCATACATACCATCTAAGCCTCTTTCACACACTGAGAACAAAGAATTCTGAGGGATAATTTCAAAATACATAACGGCTAGGTACCACTGATTCTGTTGTAATTAGCTAGTTATTAATAATAGAAAAGGAGCCCCAGCCAATTTGGGTCAATGGTTAGAGAACCGGCTTGTGGAATGAAGGGTCTTAGGGTCAATTCCAGTCAAGGGCACGTACCTCGGTTGCAGGCTCAATCCCTGGTGCCAGTCAGGGCACAGCAGGCAACCAGCTGATATGTCTCTCTCCATTGATATTTCTCTCTGTGTCTCTCCCCATCCCTTCCACTCTCTCTAAGAATCAATGGAAAAAAATGTCCCTGGGTTAGGATTAACAAAAAAATAATAATAATAGGAAAGGAGCAAAGGGCAGCTTCACCAGGAAGCTGCAACTTTGCATTCCCCAGAGAACCACTGGCCCATTTCCTGGGAGAAAGGGTCCAATAAAAGGGAGACAGACACATGCCCAGTGAAGTTAGGGTGATTGGGAAGGTACTTGCCGGCCAATCAAGCCCAGGGAACCATGGATTCACCATAATGGGTGGAGCCAATGCTAGCCCACAAAAAATTGGGAATACAGAATTCCCCAAATAAAGGACTTTGCTCTCCTAGGACTCTTGGGTTCTACCTCATTCTTGGTTTCCTTGCATTTTCCCATGTTTCCTGCAGAGACATGTGGCCCTGAGGACCCCACACAAAATGGACTGATTGACTGCAGCAGGAAACACACTAAGCTAGCCTGATTCTGGATTGAACTATGACGCCCTAATATGGAACCAAAACTTTGGACACTGGCTCTGTTTTAGCCCTATTGAAGCCCTAGCTACACTTCTATGACTGGACTAAGGGAATGGGACTTTGGAAACTCAGGGATTTAATTCCAGACAAAAAAATCACTCATCCTCATGTGCAACTCTCAGCAACTTCTTTTTCTCAGGATATTGCAAAAATTCCACTCCCATGAGCAACAGATGGGGATGTGGACCTCTCCCGACCAATAGCACCACAATCATAGCATGTTCAAAAGCATGATCTTAAAATATTTCTCTATATGGTACATAAACAGGACATATACTCGCAGAATTATGGACAAACACCTACAGAAAAAGTGATCTTTGTACAGATTAACCTAAGAATTTTCTATTCAAGTAATTTACTGATATAAAAAAAAGAGGCAATCTTACATTTGTTGCCACTATATTCACATGCCCACTGTATTCACGTGTCCACCCCACAATATGCCTCTCTGGAATATAGGTTATTTCAGGCTGTTATTTTTTTTAGAACTGCAGGCATAAAACCTTTTGTAAGAGAAATATACATTTTTCAGAGAAAACTCCATTTGTAAGCATGTCTGCCTCCCTGTACCAGGAAAAGGAGGATGACTAAAACTCTAGAAACTTATCAAAGGAGAAGGCTAAGACTTAAATTTGCATAAAAACCTTACCATCGTATACAGCACATTTCCTGGTAACCTCCCACTGGCTCCCCACCCCCTCAACAGCTTTTGTCTTTAGCTGGAAATGGCATTTAAGATGATAGTTTAGGTCATTTGAGGGAGTTACTCAGTTTTATTGGGTAGCTCTGAAATATACAGGAAGTATACATGTTTTTCTCATGTTAATATGTCTTATTATGGGAGGGAGTTTCTCAGCCAATAAAATAGAATAGAAAAAATTATTTTTCCTCTTCAACAGCATAAAGATATTTTAGGCAGATTATTTTTGAGAAACAACCAGACACAGAAGCTGCATAAAACTGTGTAAAAGTTACCCTTTTGTAAGACATTTATAGTTACAAGGGAAACTTCCATTTGTTAGGTTGTCTAGCTCTCTGTACCAGGAAAAGGATGATTCTAAATAACAAGAAACTCTTATCAGTGAAGAAAAGCACCTAATTCAATCTGTACAATAATTCTTACCATTACTTTTCCTGATCACCTCCCCGAACTGTCCCCTCCCCCAACATCTTTGTCTTTATTTGAAGATGGCATTCACAGTGGTATCTTAGACCATCTTGGGGATATCTCTCTAGGTAAATGTGAGGTATCAAGTTTAATAAACTTCTGTTTGTTTTTCTTTTGTTAATCTGCCTTTTATTACAGAGGGTCTCAGCCAAGAAGAACCTAGAAGGGTAGAGGTAAATTTATTTTTCCTCCCTTACACCATATACTTATTATATTTCAACTAGAAGCCCATTGCACAAAGATTCGCACAATAGGCCTTCCTTCCTCTGGCTGCTGGCACCGGTTTTTCTCCGGCACCCAGGACCCAGGCCTTTGGTCCGGCTGCAGCAAGGCTTGGCTTCTCCGCTTCGACAGTGGAGAAACCAAGCCTCCAGTCTTCAGTCTTCACTCTGGCCAGAGCCTTCAGTCTTGGCTCCGCACCTGCATATGCAAATTAACCGGCATCGTTGTTGGGTTAATTTGCATAGTTGCTCTGATTGGCTGGTGGGAGTGACACCAATTTGCATGTTTCCGTTTTATTAGTGTAGATATTAGACCTTTTGAAGCTATTATCAAGCTAATAATAGGGTAATGTGCAAATTTGCCAGGACGCCATCACATAACAACTGATCAGCAGGCTGCATCCCTGCACCAGACTGGAGACATGAGGCTCAAGTCCCTGCCCCCAGCAACGGGCCTGGGATGTGAGGCTTACATCCCCGTCACCAGCAACAAGCCTGGGATGTGAGGCTCGTGTCCCTGCCCCCTGTGCTAGCCCAGAGACATGAAGCTCACATCCCCGCCCCCTGCACCAGCCCAGGGACTTGAGGCTCGCATTTCCAACCCTGGCAATCATCCAGGGATGTGAGACTCACATCCCCAGCCCCCTGCACTGGCCTAGATGTCCGCAGGCACGTGGAAGTCCACAGGCCTCCACCGTGGCCCAGTCCAGGGGTCTGCAAATTTCCCCTGGCTCCAGGCTACCTCTTTGGGGCAATCCATTGAGGAGCCCCGGATAGGAGGGTGGGGCCTACCTCTTTGGGGTGATGGATCGTGGGGCTCTCGCACTGTGAGAGGGCACAGGCCATGCTGGGGTACCCCTCCCACCGGCTCAAGTGCATGAATTTCATGCACTGGACCACTAGTATTTATTATAACCATCTCCTTAAAGAGGGCCAGGGGTGGAAAAAAACCATGGCCACATAACAGCAACTCTTGGTTAGGTGGTAGGTAACAAATTTGGTTGTTGACAAAATATACTACAGTAAATAGGGGACAGGGAAATTTTGAGTAAGAAAATAAATATACATTCCAGCCCTAGCCAGGTGGCTCAGTTGGTTAGAGCATCATACCATACACCAAAAGGTTGCAGGTTCGATTCCTGATCAGGGCACATACCTAGGTTGCAGTTTCAATCTCCAGTAGATGTGTGCACAGAAGGCAATGGATCAATGTTTCTCTTGCTCTCTCCCTTCCTCTCTAAAAATCAATTCAAAACTATATTCTCAGGTGATGATTAAAATATATAGATACATATAGATACACATACATATAAATATATCTAGATAGACAGATACACACACACACACACACACACACACATTCTCCAGCTTTTCTTTATTGCCTTTGTTTTGAGACTTTGCTAGTTTAGAGTGTGACTTTGTAAATAAAATTGTAGATGCCTAAATTCAACATCATATAGCAAAAATACATTAAGTTCAATAATTTCCAATGCTTCTGGAATATCTATACAATTATATCTCATCAAAAACACATGGCATATGTGTGTGTGTGTGTGTGTATGTGTGTGTATATATATATATATATAGTCATTGAGGATGACGTAACTATAGCAATTTAAACTAAATAGCTATTAAATAAGAACTGTGACTGTGACCACTAAGTTTTGACACTTACACACTCTAATTAAGGCAATATTTAATGAAGTAGTGGTTGTTACTAAGAAAAATAATGAGGAAAATCTGGCCTTATCATTAGACAATTTCTTAAAAAATATGACAGTATTGTCAGTGAGAATTCAACCACCTAGTTAATTTCTGTCAACATTTTACTGACAAAAATGCCCTAATAGAATCCTTGACCTTCAATAAAGAGTTTAAATGCATCAAGCACAAATCATTAAGTATTTTTCAAAGGCATACAACAGCAATTTTGACATTTAACAAGGTCATTTTTCAGAAACATAAATGGATAAAGGTTTCATTCTGTAAAATCACTAACATAACTTTTATTAAATTGTATAAAATTAAAATTAATAAGGTCAATCATATTCAATGTTTTCTTTACTAGCAACAAAAACTATGTGACAAAAATAATTTAAATCAAAAATGGTCATTTCCACATTTCTGACCATTATATCCAATTGTGAATAAAGTAGTCTAAGGATGGATCTTTTACTGAAGAATTAACTTCCAAAAGAACTACTTTGAATTTCAGTTTCTCAGATATTTGTCTGACTGTATTTTTATCGCTAGGTGACTAGTAGAGATAAATAACCATATAACTTAAGATGGCACTTTATATAAATCTAGGCTATAAATACAATGTAAACAAAATAATGATTTTTTTAAGCCTTTCTCTTTTTTCAAGGTTACTTAAATAGGACCGTCAGTTTAGATTAGGTTTGGATTTATGAGAATGCTTGATTTTTACAAAATTTTTCATTAAGGTTCTAGATTCAGAAAATGTATTCATCAGGTATTAATTGGCTTAACCAATATAAGATCACATTCAAATAATTCATCTTTAGAGAAGGCTAAGCTAACACATTTGTCAGTTGTGGCCTCTGAAAATTATGATGTACATATGCATAGCTATAATCGGGTTCTACATTAATAAAACTTGTCAACTGGCCATCATGAATATATTTCAAAATATGGCTGAGAATACCCAGTGAGGGTTCAACTGGTGAAAAACCTCCCAAATCCTTCTGTTCAGACCAGACTGCTCTGTGAGTTCCAGACCATGTGCTTTTCTAGCTGCTGAACACCTCTACCTGAGTATCATACTCAACAGGATCCACAGTTCATTCTTTCTTTCTCCCACCGAAGCTTGTATTTCTTCTGGATTATCTCAATGTCTTGCAGCCCACATACCTCCAAAGGTCCTAAACCCCAAAGAATTCCAATCTGGCTTCCATCCACACCAACCCTTAGAAAGTGCTTATGTTAAAGATCTCGAACATTCTCCATGCTACCAAATCTAAAAGA
Organism: Myotis davidii; assembly: GCF_000327345.1. NCBI lineage: Eukaryota > Metazoa > Chordata > Mammalia > Chiroptera > Vespertilionidae > Myotis > Myotis davidii. The sequence goes on from NW_006284386.1 coordinate 828,207, forward strand.
TTTTCTGCCGTCTTCATCTAACTTCTCAGCAATATTTTACATGATTAAACAAGTGTCTTCTTTCTTCCTGAAATATTTTCCTCCCTTAGCTTTGTAATGACACATTTCCTTTGTTTTGCCACTTCCTTTACTGGCAAATTTATATAATTTTTACTGAAGGCTCTCCATTTGCTGGCTCTCCTCTTCCACTGGCCCTGGAAATGTTGGTCTTCTCCAGGGATTAATTCCAGGCCTCTTTCTTCTGTCTATCCAATTCTTCTTTAGGTAATGTGGAAACTAAAAAAATACTTTTTCTCCCACCTTCTACGTTCTTCTAGCTGAACTAATAATTCAAACAACAGATAGCAAATTAACAAGAGAAAAATCCAATTTTAATACACATGCATGGGGAATTCATGTAAGCATAAAAATTCCAGAGAGAGTAAGGTAAAACTGGGTATATAGAATATTTTGGACAAAGGAAAAAACGGGGGGGGGGGGGG
>NW_006284386.1:828699-830996 GCF_000327345.1 Myotis davidii
GGGACTGGGACTCGACTTAAAATGGGAAAGTTATAGTAGTTCAGAGAATGGCAAAAAAAATTCCCACTAGGTGACTCAGAAACAATGGGATAGAAGAGCAATCCAGCCACCAGGCCCCTCCCTGCCTGGAGTACTCAATTGAAACCAGGCTAAGCTGAATGTGCTAACATTTCCTTCCTGGTGTAGGTAGGCCTTTCCATCTGAATCTCTTATGTAGGAAAGGGGGAGGCTCAGTATTTCTTTCTCAGTTGTTTTCTAAAATCATGTCGCAAAGAGTTTTACAGTATCAAAACTTTGCTCCCCTTCAGTAATTTCATCCATTCTCATGGTATTAAATTCCACATACATGTAAATGAGTTTCTCTCTCAAACCCAGGTATTCTTATGAGCCCCAATTATCCACATACAAGTGCCCATAGGACAGAGCCACTTAACTATCTTATACCTCAAACTTAGTAGGTCTGAAACCCTATGGTTGTTTTGTCTGTTCTTCCCTCTCTCAGTGAATAGCACTATTATCCACCACCTCAATACTACACCTACTTTTCCACCTTCTTCCCTGTCTCTCACCTCCTCAAGCTTAATGTCATTATAAGTGTTAATTTCATTTTCTAAATATTTAGCTCCCTCCTTTACATCCCCACTGCCATTGCTTTAGTTCATTAGAATTCCTCAATTAGACTATTATTTAAAAACCTCCTTTGGAGATGATATGGAGAAAAGAGAACCCTCAGCACTGTTGGTGGGAATGCAGACTGGTGCAACCACTATGGAAAACATTTTGGAATTTCCTCAAAATATTAAAAACAGAACTGCCATTATGATCCAGCGATTCCGCTTCTGGGAATATATACAAAGAAGTCTGAAACAATAATGCTAAAGAGTATATGCACCCCTATATTCATGACAGGATTATTTACAATAGTTAAGATATGAAAGCAGCTAACATGCCCATCATTAGTAGATGCATGGACAAAAAAGCTGTGGTACATTTACACAATTGATTACTATGCGGCTGCAAAAAAGAAGGAAATCTTACCTTATGAGATGGCATGGATGGACCTGGAGACTATCATGCATGCTAAGTGAAATAAGCCAGTCAGAGAAAGACAAGTACCACATGATTTCACTAATATTTGGGATCTAATGAACAAAATAAACTAACAAACAAAATAGAAACAAACTCATAGATACTGAGAACAGACTGACAGCTGTCAGAGGGTAGGATGTTTGGGGGGCTGAATGAAAAAGGTGAAAAGATTAAGCATGAAAAAACATCTCATAGACAACAGTTTTGTGATCACAAGAGGGAAGGGGTGGGAAGTAGGAAAGGTAAAGGGGGGATAAATGGTGATGGAAGGAGAATTGACTTGGGGTGGTGAACACACAATACAATATACAGATGCTGTATTATGGAAATGTACACCTGAAATATATATAATCTTATTAACCAATGTCACCCCAATAAATTAAAAAAACAGAAAAACGAAATAAAAAAACCTGCCAAATGCTCTCTCATCAATCTTATACTTTCCATTCTAAAATATAATTTGATCATACAATCACAAAAACCTAATTAAAAATCCATTAAAGGTTAACCATAGGTCATAGTAAAAATGTCCTTTACCAACTAATTTCAACCTGTGGGGATCGGGCTCCCTTGTGTCTGGATCAGGCCAGTGGGGATTAGGCTGAAACCGGCTATCCAACATCCCTTGAGGGATCCAGGACTGAGAGAGGGCGCAGGCCAGACCAAGGGACCCCACCAGTGCACAAATCCGTGCACCAGGCCTCTCGTCATCAATAATTGCCTTTGTTTGATAAGTTCAAATGGATCCAACATCCCTATACTCATTATGTAAAATTTCAGGCTAAAGTGGTATAGCAGCATGCACACCAGGATATTATCCTGTACTTGTGAAATATACCTATGAACTTTCAATTACCATTGCAAACCTCAGGAATTATGAAAATGTAGTTAGGATGTAGGTCTTAATGTGCTTGACCACCTGGAGATGCCAATATATATCTACACTAATAAAAGACAAAAATGGTAATTGGCATACAACGATACCCTTTTCATTGGCTAATCAGGGCTATATGCAAATTAACTGCCAACTAAGATTGGCAGTTAACTGCCAACAAGATGGCGGTTAATTTGCATATGTAGGCACAATGCAGGGAGGCTAAAGGGAAAGCAGGAAGAAGCCCCCTGCCACTGACAGTGATCGGAAACCCAGCGGGGAGCTAAGAGCCGCCTTTGCCCTGCCCCCCAGCCATGATCAGAGAATCAGGCGC
>NW_006284386.1:831796-833704 GCF_000327345.1 Myotis davidii
ATATATATATAATATATATATATTCATTCCAGGGGGGAAAGACAGTGAGGGCAACTCTTTGAAAAGACATCACAGATCACAGACCTGGATTTTCATTACTCCCTTGCGCACTCTAAGTAAATTGCAGTATTTCTTCATTCTAAAGAAATGCTTATAAGTTGAAGCAGAGTAGCTGCACTTAAGGTACATTGAGGTTTATACGACCCTACTACATTAGAAACAGAAACAAACTGTTGGATATGTATGTGTTCACATATATACAATAAGTTGTTTCTTCCAGTCATCCATTATGGAAATGGAGTTTTTACAATGTACTAACTTCTAAAAGCACTACATTGATTAAACAGAAAACCTCTTATAACTACTGCTATGATGCTACTTTCTCCCCAGTGAATAGCAAGAAAAAAATAAATGATGATTTAATGCAGAGCTTGATGAAATGTTAAAGGAAAAATGATATCAAGGCAATTAGCAAATGCATAAATTATAGTATAGTTAAAAAAAAAAAAGGCCATGAAACAGAATGCCTTTGTTTGAATAATCATTCCTCCATTTATTATCTGTGTTATCTTGGGCAAGTTATGTAACCTTCATGTTCCTTATTTTCCTCATATATAAAATAGGACTAATAGCAACCCGAAGAGTTACTGAGAAGATATAATGAGCTCATGCATGTAAGACAATTGTAACAATACTCGGCAGAAAGTAAATGCCAGGTAAGTGTGAGCCATTATTATTATCACTTCTTTCCCAACCTCCATTTGTAAGTTTATTTATCTAAATTGGATTTTCATTTTAATGTACAAGACTACGATCATTCCCTAGAGGTTACGAGGTATGCAAATTGCAACTAAGGATGCTGCATTTTGACATAAGGGGATATTGAGAAAAGAAAGCAAATGCTGAGATATATTCCAGATCTCAATGATATTGACATAGTCATTATAACAAATATAACTCTCCAGGGTAACATTTGCCTTCTTCCCAACAAAGAGAAATAATTAAGCAACCTTAGTGGAATTAGCTTCCTGCTAGCAAAGGACAGGTAGAGAAAAGGAAAGCATGAAGCAGCACAGAGTAGAAGCACTACAGAAAACCGCAGTATGAGGAGTGAAGGCCAGTAGAGTTGTGTGCAGTGGTTGCCTATTGTCTAGCCTGCCTGGGCTGTCTCTGGAGCTATGACACTATTGTGCAAACGGGAGAAGGGCAATCTCTGGTAGGATGCAGACCTGTGGGTACACAGTTTGTCAAATAGAGTCTGTGCCAAATTGTAGGCCCTCATCGGACGCTCAGCAGGGCACCCTCACGCAAAGAACAACCATAAGAGAAGTCTTGGAATTCAGTACCATGCCCCTAGCAGGAGCTTGTTTGGAATGTAGAAATGGAAAGATTGGGGTCTTCCAAGACTGCTATGAATCACTTTTTCTACTGCTTAGCTTCTACTTTCCCTCGGTTGAGCGTGGCCTTTTTCCTTTGTTAAAGTCCCAGCATGAGGGAAGAATTACTGAGCAGATCAGGATCCACTTTAAGGTATGCACAAACAACTGAGATTTTATGCAGACATGTAGACAAGCAATATAAATTTAAGGATGTGTTTGTGTGCACAACCTACATAACACAATAAAGTGTGTCAACTGGGCTGCAAGTTGTCAGGGCACATGAAGGAGGTAACCAATTGATATAGCTCTCCCACATCGATGTTTCTCTTTCCAACCACCTCCCTCTCTTCCACTCTCTCTCTCTAAAAAAAAAAAATCATATTCTCAGGTAAGAATTAAAACACACACAAACACAAACAAACAAAAATGTCAATTACTCTTCCAAATACATACACACATGCATGAATATTTATTTATTTATTTATTTATTTACTTACTTACTTACTTACTTACTTATTTATAAATAAAA
>NW_006284386.1:833736-846737 GCF_000327345.1 Myotis davidii
CCAAATTGCTCAAGGACACAGAAGGAAAAACAACAACAAAAAAGACAGTTTTGACAGTTTCTTACAAAGCTAAACATGTATAGCCTTACCATAAGATTCAGCAATCACGCTGCTAGATATTGATCTAAATAAGTTGAAAATCTATGTATACACACAAAAAAAGAAACTAAACATGGACCTTTATAAACGTCTATTTATATTTTGCAAAATTTAAAATCAACCAAGATATCCTTCAAAAAAATTCTGTGGTATATCTATAAAATGCAATATTTAGCAACAAAAAGAAATGAGCATCAAGCTATAAAAAAGACAGAGGAAACAAAATGTATATCACTGAGTGAACAAGGCCATTCTAAAAACCAGAACTACATACTATATGATTCCATCTAGGTGACATTCTCATTGTTGCCAAGGTTTAGGAGAGGGGAATATGAATAGATGGGGCACAGAGCATTTTTTAGGGCAGTGAAACTATTCTGTATGATATTAAAATGGTGAATACATGAAATTATACATTTGTCAAAACTTACTAGTATAGAATTATATAACACAAAGAATGACACCTAATATAAACTATGAACTATCGTTAGTAATAATGTAACAATTTTGGCTTAACAATGATACTGAATGTAACATAGTAACGAAAGATGCTTATTATAGTATATAACATATTAATGCACATTTTTAATACGGGAGAAACAGTGTGCATGAATGGAAAAATAGATTATATGGGAAAAAATTGTGCTTTCTGCACAATTTTTCTGTAATCATAAAAGTGCTCTAAAAATTAATCTATATTAAAAAGTATTTAGAAAAAAAATGTTAGGTCTAGAATTTAAACCCAGATCAATGTAAGTTTATTGAGAAGAGAAAACCTAAAGTTGAATACATGCAATCAGAGAAGAAATAATCAATCCACTAAAGATATATTAAAATTAAAAGAAAAAGAGTGAAGCCTAAGCAGAAAATACAAATGAGCAGAAAGAATGTGGGATTCTCAAAACAAGGGAGCAAAAATGCAAATTCTGAGGAAAGCAATTTCAACTTAATTTTCTTAAAAATATATTTTTATTGATTTTTGGAGAGGAGAGAGAGAGAAACATCAAAGTGAGAGATAAACATTGATTGGCTGCCCTCTGCACACTCCTGCACGGGGGATTGAGACTGTAATCTGGGCATGTGCCCTGATGGAGAATGGAACTGTGACTTCCTGGTTCATAGGTCAAAAAACACACACAAACACAAACAAACAAAAATGTCAATTACTCTTCCAAATACATACACACATGCATGAATATTTATTTATTTATTTATTTATTTACTTACTTACTTACTTACTTACTTATTTATAAATAAAATTAAGGCCCGGTACACAAATTCATGCACATTGAAAGGGAATTCATTAGAAGAAATATTTTAATATCACTATTTTCCAAGCCCTGGGTGTAGGTATCCAGCTCCCTCCACCCTCCTGTCAGAGTCTGTGACAGCCCCCACTGGGCCGGCGCCCCAGGGGACATGGGGCTGGTGAGGGGGATGAGAGTGGTGGCCTGGTTCTAAGAAAACCACCCTGGGCCTCCCTGGGTTACCTCTGGGTTCCCCAGTGAAAAGCGCCAGAGGCGTCGGGGCTGAGTGCAGAGCCAGTGGTGGAAGAAGCTGTCATGGCTGGCACTTTGCCTATCACAGTGGCAGGACTGCGGCAAAGAGCAGAACATGCCTTGGTGGGAATGTCTCTATCAAATGAGCTGGGTAGGGGCTGTTTTAGAACGTGGCTGCCTGGCGACCAGGGTTCCACATTCTGTTGGGCTCCATCGTCAGGAAGTGAGATCACTGCTCTTATCAGGAAATGAAATCACTGCTCTTGCGTGGAGAGAAGCTCAGGTTAGGGGACTAGGCAGTGACTAGGGAGGTTTTCTGTCATGTTCATACCCCAGATAAGGTTGGAAAGTGGACGTGGAGTGTGGGCAACTCCCACTACCCCAGGTTTATCCTGACACTGGAGCTGAATCTCATTTCCCCCCGAGTCCCAGAGTCCCACAGCCCCATGGGGAGACTCCCCCGAGTGCCGCCCCATGGCCGTGCCCCACAGAACTCCCCAGACGCACCTCCTCGTCAAATTCCCTCCAGCGCCCTCGTGCACGCAGCATCAAGCCCAGCCCCGCCCACCTGCACACACCCTCTGTGTGCACAGCCATCTCGTGATGGCATGAGGGCATCACGCCGTGACAACCACCTAGGCTTTTATTAGTAAGATGTTTTAAAATCTCCATTATGACACCATTTCTAAAAGACCCAAAAAAACACAACTCCTTGTTTGATTCTTTCTATACATTATTAATTAAAAATAGCAAGTGATAAACAAACGCTGGCAATAGAAAAGGGAACAGTTACCTAAAAGAGTTGACCGAACACTTTCTTATGTACTTACCAGAGGCCTTCCAAAATAAATTCTATGGAATTCACTAATAAAATGACCTAAGTTTTCCTAGATGCAAGTTAGCATATCTAAACTGCAATATACTTTCCACATGTTCTAGAATGCTGTTAGAAAAAATTATCAATACAGAGAAGTTACATTGTCTTCTTTTTTAAAAAAAAAAAAAAAGGCTACATTGTCTCCTTGAATGCAAATCTCCAATACTTTTCACTAATGAAGTTGTTAATGCTAGTGCTAAAATACCTCCCTACTAAACTTTATTGAAATAAAATAGTAGAACTGAAGCTATATCAGTGGTCATTAATAACTTTAGAAATCTCAACCAACCCACAGAGGATTCAGATTTGGTGCTCAGTTTTCTAGGCTATAAAGAATAAGGAAATAATCCACAATCAGACTTGCTTTACTAATGCCACTCATTTCTTAGGACTACATTATCAGAGAAATGATTGCATACACATAGAACACCAAGACATGAGTGAGAGGGCCCTCTGATATCTATCACAAATAATAATGCAGCCACAATAATAATATACTTCAAAATTTACATGAACATCTGTCACATATGTATAATCCATTTTGGCTATTTCCTAATAATTAATAAATGCTAAATTTATGCTTGACTCCTAGGACAAGATAATGAATAACCTTTGAAAATTTCCTGGAGAGAGTTTATTATTTCTATCTGGAAAGGGGACTTTGGCATATAGTGCTTAAAGCCATTTAGTGGACAGTCCAAAAGAAATGACCTACACTTCTTTCTGAACTTCACGGGGTTTTTATCGGTCCACTTTCAGTGCCTCTCAGGCACACAAAGATTGGAAAGATCTTTCTTAGATCACAGAGTTAGGTGGAATGAGAATAAAATTCTCTCTTCACCAGAACAAAATTGGTCACTTCATAATTAATTCACACCTAGTACACAGTGTGACCTCAGCTTAGCATAAATCGAAAGAAACACTGGTCAAATGAGGTGCAAATAGTTAAACAGAGAAAAAAGGCACAAACCTCTAGAATTGAAGCAAAGGTTAATGCTAAAGCAATACATCCTTTTTTCCATGCATCAACACTGAACTACTTTTCTAAATTTATCGTGCTGTTTAAAGCATTACAGATGTCCCGTTGTTTTCCCCAATGATCTCCTCCACCCTGCAGCACTCAGGCCTTCACTGCACTATTGTCTGTGTCCATGAGTTAAGCATATATGCATATAAGGTTTTGGCTAATCTCATCCCAACCCCCACCTCTTCACCCACCCTGAGATTCATCAGCATGCTCCATGCTTCTATGTCTCTGGATCTATTTTGTTCAGCAGTTTAAAATGAATACTGAACTAATTCAAACTGCACTGTACTTCCTACCTTTGGAAATACTAGCATAGTGCAGCCAAAGATGGTTTTATCTTGATTATCACATTGTTTTAAGCCTCTGATCATTTTTTTCCATCAACACTATTGCTCTCAGCCTTTTCTGATTTAGTGCTTAGGAGAGGATATTTACTGGACAGTATTTTATTTGCTCAAGACTCAAATCTATAAGTGATCCCTGATTTCCTTGTGGTTTTTCAATTTTTTTTATTGATTAAGGTATTACATATGTGTCCATATCCCCCCATTGCTTGCCCACCTTTTTCATATCCCTGAACTCAGCCCATTAAGTCCAATTGGCCTCTGCTTCTAAAGACATATTTTAAATCCCTCCAGATCATATGCTTTTAAAATTACTTTCAATAACCATCACACTTAATCCTCCACCTAAATAATTCTCTATCATATTACTGTATTTTATCTTCTTTAGAATACTTAATGCTATCTGAAATTCATATTAATTTAATTATGTTATTACTACATCTTTTCTGTTAGACTATAAGTTCTAAGAGAATCAAGACCACATCTGCATTAATTACCACTATATCCTCCCCCACTCAAGGCCTAGACTAGCATCTAGCACAGAACATATGCTTAATATCCTATATAATAAAGAGCTAATATGCTAATTAGACTGAACAGCAGAACAACTGTCTGGACAACCTTCCGGATGAAGCCAGGGCTGCGAGGGCTGAGGCAGACAGGGCTGCAAGGGCCGAGACCCTTGCATGAATTGCGTGCATTGGGTCTCTAGTACATATATAAGCTTAATATATGCTTACTAGTGACCCAGTGCACAAAATCGCATGAGACCGACCCGTGGGAAATCGTGCAAGACCCGGGACCCCAGACCCAGAGTCAAGTCCCCGCCCACCTGCGTGTGCCTCGCTGCACACGCAGCCTCCTGGTAACCAGTCTTTGGTAGTTACGGCGTTAGGGCCACTGGGATTTTATAAGAAAGATATTTATATTTGTAAATATAAGAACTCATAGAAAATAAATTTACTGATTACTATTAAGGTACAAGAGCACTGTGATGGGGCAGAAATAAGAGAACAGCTAAGCAGAAGGTTTCTGAAAATATTCTTCATACTATATATACTGGCTCAGTTAACACACAAGCAGGTCTAACTAACAACAAAATAATTGGGATCCTAGGAAATTCTTGAAGGTAGTAGAAGAAATAGTTATCTTGAGTGTAAGTAAGGGCCTAAAGTACAGAAGTACAGGGATGCTGTCAGAGCAAAACAAGATAAACAAATCCCTTTCCACGGCGGAGCATTCACACTAACTCATTCCGTGGGTCACAGGCCTAATGGGGCAATAAGCAATCTGTGAAAACAAGTAGTGTGTAGCATCTGATAGAAATTCAATACATATTTGTTGAATGAGCAAATGAGACAGGAGGACAGCCTGAATGGCAGTTTGGAAGAATTGCTAGAAAAATGCTGCCACCTCAGTTCCACAGTAAATTAGTCTCTATGTAGGCCACCATTACTTATTAATACATATACACGGAAATGTAGCTCCCAAAACCAGAGCATCAGTTAATCTAAAATCTGTGAAATGTGAATGTGTCACTATGTTGATAAAGCAGGTACTGGGTCCACTGAAGGAAGGGAGATGTCTGAAGGAAACAGGACGAAGGAGGACTATTTTACAAAGTTTACTTATATGAAATTTAGATTTATGATAGTACCTGCAAGGTTTATAAAAAAAAGTAATATCCTCTTTCATTAAAATTTAGTCTCAAAAAAAATATTCAATCACTAGTTAGTAATGGAGATTAGTACTGAACATCTCTTGAGAAATGTATTATCTACAACAGCAAATTCTCTATAGCAATTACCATATTAATATATTAAGCCTATTAGGTGGTTTATTTAACTTATATGTGGTGGCGTCACTAAAAGTTATTAGTGCATCAAAATACTGTCTATTTTGATTGGCAAAGAAATGTCTAATATTACACTTGCCCCAGTGGCCTATTTCGACAAGGTAAGGGAAATAGGTTGTGTTCTATAAATTTCAGGGTATGCATCTTTAAGAGCTAAGGCATTATTAGTAGATCCATTTGTATTTCTATTTTTTTGTATTTCTATGATGCAGATATACTTAATATAAATAATAAAATGGGGTATATTTTCGTTTCCTCCCCAAATAACACAATGATGACTTTAATATCATAAGTAAAATACTGATTTTCCATAAGCAGCTATTCCACAAATTCCAATGTTCTAGCAACGATGTTGCTTTCTACATAGAAAGTTGCTTGATTCCACAGTAAATTTCCTTAATGGATGTATTCAAACTAAAATTTGTTCAGAAATATTTAAGGCAACCTCATTCTGGGAAATTATTATAGATTTAATTATTTATACTGTGTAACCATTAATATATTTCAAATACACATATTATTAATATCAACAATAATCAAAGTTAATTTATATAACCTCTTTTGATGACTCAAATCTAAAGTATTTATGTAAACCCTCTTATCTGACCTCAATTCAAAATTGGAAAGTGCAGAACATGTAAAGGGAATGCCTATGGACACCAAACATTTCAGTGAGCTAGTACTAATGGGCATTAAATACAATGATTCTTATAAAAGAAGAGGTACTTCTCATAAAAAAAATCAAATTGACATAACATGATTTCTGTTTAATGACTAACTTGATAATAATTGTTAGAAAATTAAGCTTTCCTTAACATTTTAAGTGATTAATATAGTTTAATAACTTTTTAAAGCAATCTATTTGAAACAGTATTAAAAAGTGTATGTTGATAAGTTGACATAATGATTCCTTTCAGTCAAACAAGCATGCTGTAGTGCCTGTAACTGCTACACACAGTCACCTCCTGGCAGACATTTAAAATGACCTTGGATCTCAAAACCCCACACTATTAAGACAGCATTAATATTTGAATTACAAGTACGAAAAGTAATTTAGGCACTTAGATTACAGCATTTGTAGGAGTCACATAAATTAGATGACTTCAAGAAGGCAGAGGTACATGCCTGACAGAATCTAACCCCATGTGGTTTAGTAAGGGTGGATGGTAGGGGATAAGGCATGATATATATGTATATACTAGAGGCCCAGTGCATGAATTCGTGCACGGGTGGGGTCCCTCGGCCTGGCCAGTGACCGAGATCTATTGGGGGTTGGCGGGCCGTGGGGAGGGACCCCATGAAGTTGGCTGGCTGGCCCCCCAATCAGGATCTATTGGGGGGGCTGGCCAGCAGGGGGGAGGCACCATGTGACATTGGCCGGCCTTTCGGAGGGCTGGCCGGCTCAGGGGAGGGACCGTGGGAAGTTAGCCAGGTGGGGAGAGGGACCACAGGAGGTTGGCCAGCAGGGGGGAGGGGCCACGGGAGGTTGGCTAGCCAGGACAGAGGAGGGGTCGTGGGAGGTTGGCTGTGTAAGTGCACTGACCACCACGGGGCAGCTCCTGCATTGAGCTGATGGTCAGTGCATGTCATAGCGACTGGTTGACAAGTCATTCCAGTCATTCAGTGGTAACAGTCGCTTAGGCTTTTATATATCTATCTATCTATCTATCTATCTATCTATATATATATAGAGAGAGAGAGACAGAGAGAGAGAGAGAGAGAGAGAGAGAGAGAGAGAGAGAGAGGGGTCAGCCAGCCAGGGGGAGGAACCATGGGAGGTTGGCCAGCCAGGGAGAGGGACCACAGGAGGTTGGCTGGCTATGGGAGGTTGGCTGAGGGAGCACACTGACCACCAGGAGGCAGCTCCCATGTTGAATGTCTGCCCTCTAGTGGTAATTGTGTATCATAGTGACCGATGGGTCAGTCAGTCGGCCATAATGGTTGCTTAGGCTTTTATATATAGCCTATATAATACAACCCTAATATGCAAATCGACTGAACAGCGGAAAGACTGGTCGCTATGACACGCACTGACCACCAGGGGGCAGACGCTCAATGCACAAGCTGCTCCCTGGTGGTCTGTTCACTCCCACAGGGGGAGCGCCACTCAGCCAGAAGCCAGGCTCACAGCTGGCGAGTGCAGCAATGGCGGCCTCTCCTGCCTCCACTGCAGACAGGCGGTAAGGAGCGAGGGGTCCTGGACTGCGAAAGCCCTGGACTGTGAGAGGGATGTCTGACTGCAAGGGGGATCAGGCTTAAGCCGACACGCAGACATCCGCCAAGCGGTCCCGGACTGCAAGAGGGCACAGGCCTAGATGAGGGACCCTCCCCCACAGTGTACAAATGTCATACACTGGGCCTCTAGTAGATATAAATAAAATATGCTACATATGTTGTATATATAGCAATACATTGTGATATCAGCTTAGAATCCTCTGCTTTAATATAATAGGGAAATAAACTTGTAAAATATCCTGCACCATTTCCTTATAAAATAATTCTGAAACAATTCTGAAAGCAGTTTCCAGGAAAGACTTTTTGGTAAAAATTAATACACAACTGGAGGGTTTAAAACAAGAGGAACTTCTGTTAGAGTTTTTCATGTCCTTCCCAAATTGCAAGTGTCACCTTCAAGATTTGATTCTAAAATAAGTACACTTAGGTGCCAAGAATGAGTAATACTGTTCAGACTCAGAAGCAACTCAGAAAGAAATGTGGATAGTCTGGAAATTCTCGTTCAGCCAGCGTATATCACCAAACCAGACTAATTCTCTTCCGGGCTGTCACACCCATTCTGGCTTCCAGATAAACCCCAGACCTGCCTGCCTGGGGATGTTTCAGGCCAGAGGAATAGGACTGCGGTTTTTATGACATATACTTCATAAATATGTAAAAGGAACCTTGATTACCAACTATATAACTGACTCCATGTATCAGGTGGGGAATGCCCGGCCCATGGGCCACATAAGGACCACAGAATCATTTGGTCTGGCCCTGCCACGGCATTAGGGGTGAGTTAATTAACTGTTTGACCACATATAGCAGATAATTTTTAAGTTGATAATTTTGTATGGCCCATGAATGATATTATAAATATCCAAATGGTCCTTGGCAGAAAAAATGTTCCCCACTCTTGACAAATGAACTGAAAACTAGCTGTTTGTATAGCACTTAAAAGTACTAGGTTAAACTCAGCTTTGCTATCTTACTACCCTTTTGACCTATGGATAAGTCACCTATCTCCATGTGACCCAGTTATCTAATGCTTAAAAATTGAGATAATAGCATTAGCTCATGTTTTCTTTCATGAGGATTAAATTATCTAATATATGTAAAAAGCTCAGAAAATGTGTGGTAACAAATGCTTTATGAGTCAACTCTTTTTCTGTCTCTGTGTCCATTATCCTAGTACATAAATGCTCAATTTCCAGTTCATATATACATTCCAGGTGATCATCTGCCTAGTGCAGTGATTTTCAACCTGTGTGTCACAAGAAATTGTAAAACATGCAATTACCTGCCTATTTAGTCAGGGGCACTGACCTCTTTTCCCTTAGATTTTCAAATAAATAATGACAACAGCCAACACAAAAATAGTCCTCTAGTGTGAATGAATCAAAAAGGGCAAGGGTGGAGGGGTGGGGAGAGATTAACCAAAGAGCATATATGCATATATGCATAACCCATGGACACAGACAATAGTGTGGTAAAGGCCTGGGGGTGGGGATGGGGTTGAGGGGGTCAATGGGAGGAAAAAAGGGGATATCTGTAATACTTTCAACAATAAATATACATTTAAAAAAATTATACCTATTTTTGTCATATCAGTAAAAAAATAAAATACACACACACACACTTTTTTTTGGGGGGGGGCGTACCACAGAATCTTAGTAATCAGTTTATATGTGGCATGAAATGAAAAAGGTTGCAAATTGCTGGCTTAGTGGCTAAGGAATGTAGAGTACCCTCAGCAACCAGCCAACAGAATGCTCACAGACCAAACTGAATCTAGCACAGTTCATGAAGGAGTTTGTGTTTATTGAAACTCCAACTACATCAATCCTGAGGTGTTTGTTGGACTTTTACCAATAAGATCACTGTTGCTGCAAGAGACAAAATATGGACATAGGGGAATTAAGAGAATCTACAAAAAGAGAGTCTTACAACTTAAAGTAATACTCCAAACAACATAAGCCCATTGTAATTCCTATGAACATGAAGGAATTCAATGGTTGGTACTGGATTTTCTATAATGTATGGCGCAGGAGAATCTGGAAGCATGACAGTGTACCTATATAGCACATTTCCTAAAGGCCAAGAGACCATTTTCTCTACTAACAAATGTTTAAGATCATCTTTGAAAAAAATAATTAAGTCCTACTAGAACAAGGTTCTTTTCATTACTTATTTGCTTCTTATTCCTGGTCCAAGAGAAAACAAATATAGCTAAAGAAAATGAAATACAAAAAAAAGGCTACTATGAAAACATTTAGAGTAATCCCTCCACATTCGTATTGGATACATTCCAAGAGTCCCAGTGAACGCCTGAAACGTAGATAGCACTAACCTCTACATACACTATGATTTTTACAAGGCACACATACCTATGATAACATTTAATTTATTAATTAGGCAGAGTAAAAGATTAAAAACTATATATATATATATATTTAAAAGCCTAAGTGACCATTCGACCATTCAACCGGTAGCAATGATGCGCAATGACCACCGGGAGCTGCCAAGCTGTAGTAATTTGGCAGCTGTGGTTCTTGGATGACACACCCAGAACCAGAAAGGATGGAGCCCAATTCCAGGTCCAGGTGGGTCACCTGAGAACTGCCCCCTCATAATCCGGGACCCCTTGGGGGATGTCAGAGTCAACCTCTGAGCAACATTGGCAGGATTATTATTTTAACAGAACAATTTTAATAACATACTGTAATAAAAGTTATGGGAATGTGATATTATTAAGTAAAATAAGGGTCACTTGTACATAAGTATTCTGATGCCATTAACAGCCGATCTGGTAACTGAGAAGACTACTCAGCCACTAAAGGGAGGGTCGAGTTGTACAAAGGGGTGATTCATGTCCAGGGTGAGACAGAGCTGGACAAAGCAGGACATAGCACAAAGCATGAGATTTCATCATGCTACTAAGAATGGCACACATTTTAACACATCTAAAGTGTTTATTTCTGGAATTTTCCACTTAATATTTTCGCGGGCCCCTAGTAACTAATAATGAAGTAGAGCAATTCTTTAAAAATATGTTTTTATTGATTTCAAAGAAGAAGGGAAGGGAGAGGGAGAGAAATATTCATGTGAGAGAAACATGGATCAGCTGTCTCCTGCACACACCACAACTGGGGATCGAGCCCACAACCTGGGCATAAAACTTTTGATATAATTAAAAAAAAATTCTTACACAATCATAGAAAGAAATATACACTGAGTGGCAAGATTATTATGACCACCTGACGTTTGTAGGCAAATTAGCCGTACACTACATCATATGGGATATGGAAGCCGAAAGCCTGTTCGAACACCTTTGCTGTCTGCAGTTACTAAGATAAAACATCTCGCGTTCGCACAGTGCCTTCTGCACATGGCACACTAGGGATTGAGACCACAGGCAGGGAACATGCTCTAACTTGGAATGGAACCATGACCTCCTCATTCATAGGTCAATGCTCCTCAACCTCTGAGCAACATTGGCAGGATTATTATTTTAACAGAACAATTTTAATAACATACTGTAATAAAAGTTATGGGAATGTGATATTATTAAGTAAAATAAGGGCCACTTGAACACAAACACTCTGATAATGGGACAGTCACTTTGACAACCAAGATGGCTGCTAAGTGACCAACAGGCCTACTCAGCCTAAAGGGAGGGTCGAGTTGTACAAAGGGGTGATTCATGTCCAGGGTGAGACAGAGCTGGACAAAGCAGGACATAGCACAAAGCATGAGATTTCATCATGCTACTAAGAATGGCACACATTTTAACACATCTAAAGTGTTTATTTCTGGAATTTTCCACTTAATATTTTCAGAACATGTTTGACCGAGGGTAACTGCAATGGTAGAATGGGAAACCATAGATAGAATGGGACTACTGTAATTGTCTTTGTTTTCCACATATATCCCCAAATGTTCCATACATTCATTCCACTCTACTAAAGCAAATAACTGAGAGCTGCTATATACATCACATAAATACTAAATTATAAGAAAATATTACCCATATAGCCACTTGTAATGTTCATAAAACTCAGAGCAAGCTCTTAAGACTACTTCTTTATTAAGTCCTAACTAGAGTCCAGCCTTATTAATTAAACTTATTTATTGTTAATAACTTTCAAGCAAATGTGATACAATATATAAATGTTGAAGCACAAATGTCACCTGCCCACCAAGAAAACTGACAATATTTTGAAAAGCATTAAATCTGAGAGAGCTGATAATAATTAAATGCCTCAATGTCTCTGAAGTTATGTATAAAGAAATGTAGACTATCATTGAAACAAAGAGAAAATAATACCATTATCTATTTATATAAAAACCTTGGGTGCAACGTAACATCCGAAGCTAGACCAAACTGAAGGAAGTTAGTTCTGCAGGGGTCGTCTTGGAAACGGCTCTGCCCTCTCCCAGCTGTTTCCCAGAGGGCGAGGTTTCAGGCAGGAACCCGCCCTTGGAGCATGGAAGTACTGAGTTCTGGGTTGTCTTGCCAAGGGCTGTGCCCTCCGGAGCTGTTTCCTGTGAGGCATGAGGGAATAACCCACCCTTGGATCGCCAGGAGCGCCCAGCAGCAGTCAGTCCTGGGTTGCTGAGGCGGAGGCCCAGGTAGAACACTGGGTCTGGCCCAACAGGGAGTGTGGCCAGCCTTCAAACCAGACCCTGACAGTAGGGAGGAGGCAGCCCCATTCCCCACAGAATCTGCTGGGCAGCCCCATTCCTCACAGAATCTGCTGTTGGATAGCTTTGTGTCAGTGGCCTGCCAGCCAGGAACCCCATTCTCCTGTACCCCAGA
Source organism: Myotis davidii (assembly GCF_000327345.1). NCBI lineage: Eukaryota > Metazoa > Chordata > Mammalia > Chiroptera > Vespertilionidae > Myotis > Myotis davidii. The sequence continues at coordinate 846,474 of NW_006284386.1, forward strand.
CCATGACAGGAGGGAGGAGGGAGCCCCATTCCTCACAGAATCCACAGGTGGCCAGCTTGCTGTCAGGGGCCTGCCAGCTACAAATCCTATTCACCTGCATATCTGGATAAAGTTTTAACACATTGTATTAGAGGTCATGGTGGTACTGTTTTACCCACAGCCTCTACAGGAATTGCTGCAAATTTACTTCTCAGTGGAAGAACCTTGCATTCCCAATATAAATTACCGATTCCATTAAATGAAACTTCAATTTCTAGCTTCAAA
>NW_006284386.1:847456-848637 GCF_000327345.1 Myotis davidii
TCAGACAGAAAACTTTATTAGTCATTGTTTGCATCACTGTTGTTTTTATATCGTGTTTTTGTTGTTTTCATATCATGTTTTTGTCATTTTTATATCATGCCTCTGTTGTTATAGCTTTTGTTACTGTTTATTTATTAATAAATTTAATTATTATTTTCATATACATTTTACTAATTTCCTTTCATTTCTCACACTTCTATTATAGAGAAAGAGCAAATAGCAATATTAAAATATTTCCACTAATTAATTCCCTTATAATGTACATGAATTTCATGCACCGGGCTACTAGTATTAGGATAATGATGAAGTGGTTTTATACATGTGACTATTTCTCTCAATAAAGCTTAATTAAAATATATTCAGGTATGTCCCTGAAAAGAATTTGTTGACTTGCCGTTTTGTTCTATAAAATTAATAATATACTGGTATATCCTCATCTGGTACGATATTAAATTTAAAAAGCTCTTTAAAAAGTCTCAAATATTAAGAAATTTGGAGCCCTACAGTATAAAGCTGTTCTTAGGCACTACTATTACAGAAAGCAAATATTATCAAGGTTATATCTACTACAGCAAAGGCTGTTGTAAATAGCTGACAGTTACCTTTGTCATTATATATACATCTACCTGTGGCCAATTGTTTACATTGGTTAAAACACCACGCCAAGGTCATGAGTTCAATTCTTACCACGTCAGATACCTAGTTTCTGTACCCAGGACAAAGACTCTACACCTAACCCACTGTCATAATAAATGTGTATAATTTGTCACAAAAAGCATTAGGCAAAAACAGATAAGTTTAAAAAATTACTACCACTGGAAATCAAAACAGTGTCATACCCTATTAATTATGGTGGGTAATATCATCTATCTATATAAAAAGCCAGTGACCATAACGCCGTAACAACCAGCTATGATGCCTACTATGGCCAGCAAACTGGCCTGATCAGGTACATTTGTCTCCTTTTTTCCCCATTGACCCAGCTCTATGTAGTTAGCTGAGGCTGATCCCTGGCCAGCTTTGCAGCTTTACTTATTCCTTTGCTCAAACCTACTCTTTTCCCATTCTTCCTACTTACTGTTCTCAAAAGTATCCTTTAATAAGTACTGCCCAATACCGGACTCTCCCACCCTGGTCAAGGGCGGGGCTGGCTGGCCAAACACCCCAACCCCTTCCTCTGG
>NW_006284386.1:848658-876327 GCF_000327345.1 Myotis davidii
CCAGCCAATTGCCTGCAGCCCCTTCCCCCAGCCCACCAGCCTTGATTGGCCCCAATCAGGGCTGGCCTGCCGGCCAACCTCCCACCATCTCATCCTCCCAACAGGCCCAGCCCCAATCCACCCCAATTGGGTCCACGCCGGCCAGACCCCACCCATGCACGAATTCATGCACTAGGCCTCTAGTCTTTATATAAGGATGACAGACATCAGTAGACCAAATAAATTTCAAAAAGAAAATATGAAAAAATCTCACTGCTTTCATAGGTTATATATAAGTGAACATGAAAAAGAACATGGCTGATCAGAAGCCATCTTAGAAAAGGGTAAAGAATTCTAAAATTTTAAGAAATTATAAATTCTAAAGGAATCCCTTAGCTGTTATGTCTTAGTCTTAAATATTCAAAAAGGACTAGACTGTGTCCCCAAATCCTGTTTCAAATCCAAGAAATTAACTTTCTAAGATTTTGCCTTTATATGTGGTCAGTATATGCCCTGAAATGGATTAAGAAACTGTGTAATGCCAAGTGATAATATTCTTAATAAAATGAAGATCTATAAAGTATGATACAAGGATTTTAGAACCACATTCTGATCTATCACATAAATTTATTAACATTTGATAATACACTAAACTGTTAAAAGACTTAAATTCTCAGCATTAAGAAAACAAAAGCATGTGAGAAAGAATAAAAATGCCAATAATTAACAAGAACGTGATCTGATTGGTACTGTATAAACAAATAGTAAAGTAAAAGCTAGGAGAGCAGTGGTAGCATCTTTATTATTTCTATTAATGGAACAAAAGGTACCTAATCACACCAGCTTCTCTTTTCAAAGACAATTACAAATATCCTAGTAGCATCACATGTGACAGAGTAGTCACTTTTGTTGCCTTCTATTAAAAACAATTACATGCTAGGACAAGCACATTGCTCACTCATTGCCAGGAGCATGTTATCAGTCTGTCCTTATCACATGAAGCCAGACACAGTCAACTCTCAGTAAGCCATTCAAATGCAGGGAATATTGATATTTCACAATAGTTATATTTGCCATTTGAATGCAACACATAGTCTATTTAGGTTCCTATAAAATTAATTCAAATTAAATGTATAATCCTTACTCTATCTAGTTTGGCTCAGTGGATAGAGCATTGGCCCACAGACTGAAGGGTCCCAGGTTCCACTCTGGTCAAGGGCATGTACCTGGGTTGCAGGCTCAATCCCCAGCCCTGGTAGGAGTACATGCGGGAGGCAACCAATCAATGTCTCTCTTACATCGATATTTTTCTGCCACCCCCCTTCCACTCTCTCTAAAAATCAATGGAAAAATCTCCTCCAGTGAGGGTTAACAAAACAAAACAAAAGTATAATCCTATACTATCAACAGATGACAACGAACAGGAAGAAATGATGCTGGGAGGCAGGGAGAAATCAGACTCATCTTAATATTTGGCCAGGGATGAACCAAAGGCATAACGCATGAATGTAGAGAATTTAGCCAAGGGTTGCTAAACAACTTCAATATATTTTACTCTTTCTAGATGGATTTCATATCAGGAGATATGTTTTGCAGCACACTCTAAACAATTACTTAGTGAGCAAACTGATTCATTCAGTTCTGTCAAAAGGACAGGCTGCAGATTCAGGCTTGCTCTAACGCACCCTACTTCCCAGCCTTTGTTCACATAGTAATCATAGCAAGGTGGTGAAGCTCTCAGGCTGTGCAATCATTCTGCTTGAGCTTGATTTCCAGTTCCACTTTGCTCATTTTCAAAATGGTTATAATAATATTACCTACAGCATAGATTAAAAAATTAAATAACTCATGTAAAACACTTATAAAAGTAGCTGGCATATAGTAAGTGCAAAACAAATATTAATAATTTTACCAGTAATTGTTTAAATGGAAGTAATATTTTTTAAATATATTTTATTGATTTCAGATAGGAAGGGAGAGAGACAGAGATAGAAATATCAATGATGCAAGAGAATCACTGATAGGCTGCCTGCTGCATGCCCCACACTGGAGATCGAGCATGTGCCCTGACCAGGAATTAAACCTTGACCTCCTGGTTCATAGGTTGACACTAAACCACTGAGATACAGTGGCCAGGCTGGAACTGATATTTTTAAGTTATAATTTTGAATTTCTTGGGTCATTTCCCATACAGTATCTGGAGGGCACCTAATAAAATTGATCTCATTCAATTGGCATACCTACCTTACAAGATGTTAATCATTGTTATAAAATAATGATATGTTCATAGAAACAGATCTAAGATTTATGGTTGCCAGAGGCAGGGGGTTATGGAGTAGGAGACTTGGGTGGAGGTGGTCAAACAGTATAAATTTCCAATTATAAGATAAATAAGTTCTGGTGATGTAATGTACAGCATGATGACTACAGTTAACAATACTGTATTATGTATTGGAAAGATGTTGTAAACCTTAAAAGTTCCCCTCACAAGAACAAAAATTTGTAATTATGTGAGGTAAGGGATAGTCACTAAACTTATTGCGGTAATCAATATGTAAAAGCATTATGTTATACAGCCTAAATTTATATAACTTTACATGTCAATTATATAATGATAACACTGGAAGAAATAATAAAAAACAAACCAAAAATAATGGCACAAATAAAAGTTATAATAATGAAAATAATAATAGCAAAAAGCATAGTTTAAAATTAGGGAAATTAAATAAAAATCAGATATTACTGAATAACTTATTAAAAGAACAAATTTATTCTCACCAACAAGGACTAATTGATTAAAGAAATTACTTATATACGATGTCTCAGAAAAACCTACCAGATTTAAACTTCTCTAAATTGAATTTATTTTTTTTAACAAATCAGAGAAACCTCTTGTTTTTGCTTCTTTTATCATGCAAGATACAGTCTGGACCTGGTTTAAGTGCCAGCAATCTGCATTTGGAACAAAGCACACCGCTTTGTGCTTCTACATAGCTGTGTTAGAAATGTCCACTGCATTTCAATCTCAATGGTTTCAATTTGCCAAAATAAAACTAATCTAGGAGAATGATAATTCTAAATGTAAATGACTGTCTGTGTGAATTGTAAATGCTACCAACTGAACACCTGTGATTGTGCCAAATCGATACAATGCTTATTAGCAAAAATTACTGAAACAGGAGAGACATTCTCACTAACTCACAGCTAAACTTGCCAAATTAAAATAATACAAGGTGTCTATAGTGTTAGAAAGCTAACCTCATGAAAAATTGATTTGATTACTTTATGCACTCCACATATATTAATATATCCTTACCAAATACCTAATGGCATGAAGACCACATTCCTTCATTCATTATTAAGAGACAGACACCAGCCAGAACCGGTTTGGCTCAGTGGATAGAGCGTCGGCCTGCGGACTGAAAGGTCCCAGGTTCAATTCTGGTCAAGGGCATGTACCTCGGTTGCGGGCACATCCCCAGTAGGGGGCGTGTAGGAGGCAGCTGATCAATGTTTCTCTCTCATGGATGTTTCTAACTCTCTATCGCTCTCCCTTCCTCTCTGTAAAAAATCAATAAAATATATTTTTTTAAAAAAGAGACAGACCCCAAATCATAGCCATGCTCTACAGTTAATAGATTCTATGAAGAAAATGCCTTAAAAAATCATAATCATAGCAAAAAAATAACCATATCCCCTTCCATGAACATACAACTTCCTAGCTGTGGCTTATGCTCTAAAGAACTATCTTTAGTTCCAGGATATCAGGATTACACATTTCTTAAGATAATATATGTGAAACTATAGCATTAAAAAGGAATCAGTTAAACTGTGCAACAAAATGCCCAAATTACTAAGGCATAAAAGCCAATGTTACAACATAGGGAAGTAAGTGATTAAAAACAAACCTGGGTTCAAATCTCAGCTTTGCCACTTACCAGCTATTATAAATAAGATATACTGCTTAATCTCCCACAGCCTCAGTTTCTTCACCTATAAAATTATTAATAGCATCTAGGGTTGGTGTGAGGAATGAGATATGGACGTAAAATGTTTACCCTGGCACTTGGGACAGAGTAAGTGCTTAATAAGTGTGCTATTATTATTTTTATTATGATTGCTATAATTGTTATCAATAGTGATGGTATTAGTAGTAGAAGCAGCACAACCACCACACCATCACCAATATGTAAAAATAGAGCCAGTTTGCAGCCTACTCATTTAAAAGGCTGAAGATACACTGCTCCAACTTCTCTCTACAATCACTGACTCTTAGAATTAAACAATGGCATGTATCTCTGGCTCAAAAATTCCTTGTTCCCTCTTCTACAGGCAGAAAGTGGTTGATCAATATTAGAACAAGATAATTAGAAAGGAATGTATGTGCCAGCATAAATTAAAACACTTAAAATGTTCCTAATTTTAACAATTTTAGTAAGGTGATAGGCAAAGCTAATCAGTTAGTTTATATATAGAAATCCAAAGAACTTGGACATAATAAAATAATTCAATTATATATAGGTATGTATGCTTTTTAGTTGGCTGCCTAAAAGAATTAAGTCTTCTTGGTTTGTTCTCTCTGTATTAAAGCTTACATTATAGAGCATGTATTATGTATCATTAAGTTGACAAGTTATTTATTAGGACACCAGGTCTCTTAGGACATTTTAGCGCCTTCTTATAGGGCAGTGATGGCGAACCTATGACACACGTGTCAGAGGTGACAGGTGAACTCATTTTTTTGGTTGATTTTTCTTTGTTAAATGGCATTTAAATATATAAAATAAATATCAAAAATATAAGTCTTTGTTTTACTATGGTTGCAAATATCCAAAAATTTTCTATATGTGACACGGCACCAGAGTTAAGTTAGGGTTTTTCAAAATGCTGACACGCCGAGCTCAAAAGGTTCGCCATCGCTGTTACAGGGGGTGTGAACTCTGAGACTGACCTCTCATTATTTTCAAGCCAATTCCAAAAATTCCTATATTATGAAGACAGAGACGAATTAGATTTTACTACTCTTTTGGTTTTGGATTGCTTTACTAAATATAGAAGACTGTATTAAAACAAACAAAAAAGCAGGTATCTTCAAAAGCAGCCAGCTGATTCCAAGACTAAGAAACACAATTTAGAATATGATCCTAGAGGAAAAGTGCTTTTATATAAATAGCTCAATTTTCTGTTATTATTAAAGCTAAATTGTACTACAGAAATATATTATTGAAGAAGCTAAATTTTATTAACCTCTCGTGTTTATTTCTTATATTTCCTCCAAGCAACATTAAAACCAAGAAACTGCTTACAACTTCCACACAGTCTTTGTTCTTCCTGAGGCCTCTAGAGAACCCTAGAAATTCTAATTAGAATTAGCAGTTATAACCTACATATTTTATTATTATTTCAAGCTTAGTTAATATTAGCCATCATTACGTTAATTCTTATACAATATCACTATTATCTACAATTACTATAAATTTTAAGGAAAATGACACTATTATTAGTCCCTTGATGTTTCTATGCTGCCAAATATCATCAAATCAATAATAAAACTAGAACAGAAATGCAAATTCCAACAATTGCATATATGACATATATTCACAAGTACTAACAGGGCCTTTTCAAGTTGTCTCTAATACATAGAGATATATAATTTTTTCACTAATCCAGAGATCATTTTGAGATATACTTTGTCATACAGCATCATTATGGCTTGTAAGAAGAACCTAAATATTATAAGTGTGGAGACAAAGGATTTAGGAATGAGAATACACAATAGTGATTAAGAATTCCTACTCGTCAGGATATCACCATATTTTGCTGAGCCTAAGAGTATTTATTCACAAGCAATGTTCCATCATCTACCTGTGAATTCTCATCACCTATGTGTATGCCAAACACCTGCTCAATGATGAATCATTAAATTATTGGGTCCCCCATGCTTAAAAAACAAAACCCCATTTCCTCAATGTGAAGTTCACTTTACTACCTTCACCCCCAAGTCCCAACCGAACAGGATGTGCTTTCAACACACTATGGGTTTCACCTTTCCCCACCCCATTACTTTGCTAATGGTGTTCTTGGCCTAGAATGCCTTCTCTTCTATTTCCCCTAATGAAATCTACCAAAACACAAGGCCCAATTCAAATGATACCACCTCTGGGATCCCCATTTGATCTAGACAAAATTAACTATTTCCATTTTGTGCTGTTATGGCATTTTAAGAATATCTATGTTGATATTTATTGCAACTTGAATAAAAGTAGTGCTCCTCTTCCTCTCCCCTCCCCTAGATGGTGAGTTCCCTAGTACAGGAATAAGCCTATTCTTCTCTCTCCCTCCCATGTACCTTGCACATGGTGGTGACTCTACAAATAGAAACTGACTAAAATGAGATATCCATTCTCTCTTAAAATAAAAATAATTTGGTTTATAATAGAAAATTAAAAATAAATGTCTCTACAACTCTAAGATAAGTACTTCAACTAGAAAGTTTAATTTAATGGTACTTTCCTATATTAAATATTTACACATTTAAATATTATAGTTATCAGAACTAGTATATTTTAGAACGTCTATTTAGCAATTGAAAGCAACTTTAAATACCTAGATTAAACCTTTTCTTAAAACAGGCCGGTAAAGCTTTCCAATGAATTTAGGAAACAGATCCTTGAGCTCTCCAAACCCCTTGCAGTAGGAGGAAAATCTCAGAGGTTTTAGAACAGTGGGCCTAACAGCTTTGGAAATAGTTCTTAGAAACAATGAGTGTGTGGCTGCTTCCTGATGGCATTTGAGTGACAGGCAAACTGCAGCTGAGTGGGGAAGAAAGCGATGCCCTGGAGCTGGGAACTCCAGGAACTCCAGGGCTCCAGGGCTGTGTGGGTCACTGGAGCCAGAGCCCGGATTCATTTCTTACAGATCCTGCCACCTACTGACCAAATTATAAATCAAGACCCTGTGAAAGACAAAGAACTTCAGCTATTACAGTAAGATCAATCGATAGTTATTAAGAGGTATTAAAATAAATGGCAGTTGTATATGATGAAAACGTGTTTTGCCTATATTATATTTGTCTGGAATATACTATGATGCTTAATTGTTCCGTTGAATGTCCCTTCAGAAATAAATCTTAGTAAAAGTCATAGTACTTAAAGGTGTGCCTGACCTGATTTGTACTCAAATACTCAAAATTAGGAAAGAAATAGAAGCAACACTGCTTAGAAAATTCCAAGACTCGGAGTGAAGAGGAATGGAAATGCAATGTTCTCAGCAATGAGTACATGAGAGCCTTTTTTTAAAAATCCTTGCCCAAGGATATTTTTCCATTGATTTTTAGAGAAAATAGAAGTGAGAGGGGGAGGGGGATAAAGAGAAAGAACAAAGGTGTGAGAGACACATCGATTGGTTGCCTCCACATGCACCCTGACCACAGCTGGTTGATCCAACCTGCAACCAAGGTACATGCCCTTGACTGAAATCGAGTCCAGGAGCCTTCAGTCTGTGGGTCGCTGCTCTATCCACTGAGCCAAACAGGCTAGGGCACATGAGAGCCTTTATGTGATTTTTGTTTAGTTTTACTTTGGTTTGATGAGATTTTAGCAGTCACAATAAGAATTGCTTCTATTGTAACTGATTGGCTCTACCAAGTGCTGCTCTGAAGAGCAGGAAATTCTCTTGCTGAATTAACAGTTATATTAAATGTCAATAACTAAAACAAAGCACACACACCATGTTAAATGAAAGGTAAGAGGGAATTAATATGTATTGAGTGCCTGCTATGCTAAGCACTGTGCTGGGTGCTTTAAATATATAACCTTATTTAATTCTCACAATACTACTAGGTAAACATTAGTCTACTCATTTTATGGATGGGAAAATTCAGTCTCAGAGGTTACAGGCATCACAGCTGGAATGCAAATATGGGTAACTCCATTTCCTCTGTCTTTCCCCACTATGCCTCACTACTTGTAGAAACTCTCCAATGGGTTTTCTAGTTACCTCTATGTTTCAAACTTCATTTTCTTCATTGGTAAAGTAAAGAATCACTTCTAAGTTTCATCCTAACGCTAAAATTTTACGAAATCTATGATTCTTGTGGGACTCGATCCAAATACATCAGTAAGTAAAAGAGCAAGAGCTCAATATGAAGTGTGCAAAGAACTGTTAAGAAAAGTTCATGGAAATAAGAAATTAAAATTGCCTATGAGTAGAAGAAAAGCTGCTCAACCTCACTCATAATTTAAGAAGTAAAAATTTTAACATGGATGACTTACCATTTTCACTTCTGCGATGGGAACAGATACTCATATGTTTTAGGTGGTACTACAAATGGACACAAACTCTTTGGAAGACCATTTGGCAATATCCATGAAAATTATATATGTACACAGCATTTTAGACAGGAATTTCATTTCTAGAATTTATCCTTTAGATAGATCCCATGTGCACAAAGATATATGTAAGTACAAGTTCACTGAAGCATTGCTTGAAATAGCAAAAGACTGGAATTAACCTAAATATCCATTACTAGGGGACTGGTTACATAAATTCAAATGAGCCCAGACCGCAAAATTATATGCATTTTATAAAAAGAACACAGGAAATAAACAATCTATTATGGAATAATATCCAAGGACAAAAGTGAAAACAGTAGGAAGTCACAAAAAACAAAAAAGGTAAATATTCATATGCTTCTATAACAGCGGTTCTCAACCTGTGGGTCACGGCCCCTTTGGGGGTCGAACAACCCTTTCACAGGGTCGCCTAAGACCAACGGAAAACATGTATATAATTACATATTGTTTTTGTGATTAATCACTATGCTTTATGTTCAATTTGTAACAATGAAATTGGGGGTCACCACAACATGAGGAACTGTATGAAAGGGTCGCAGCATTAGGAAGGTTGAGAACCACTGTTCTAGAGGCATAGACTATTTCTTATAGGCAATGTGAGTAAGGCAAAATTGTAGGCAAAATTAGTAAGAGTGGTTTTCTCTGGAGAAGAAGCTATAAGTCTGGGATTGAAGGATATGTTTACCATGTGTCTTTTCTTTCTTTTTTAAGTATATACATACCTTAATATAAGCATATTTTAATTTTTCAATTTAGAAAAAGTGTTTATAATAAATAGTAGTCTAAGGAGTCACTTAAGAACCATTCAAATGTAAGGTCTACTACAGCAAAGAAGAAGGGAAAAAAGACCTAATGAGAGGAATTTTGTAAAATGTTAGAATTCTTCAAAATACTGTAATCCCCCAGATTTGTGTGTGCAAACTTCAATTTACAAGGAACAACAAATATAGCACAAGCTATATTAGTTCCAGTATGCAAGATTTGATAGAAGGGCTGAAAGGGAATAATATCTCTCTCTCTCTCTCTCTCTCTCTCTCTCTCTCTCTCTCTCTCTCTCTTCCAAAAGTCATATTTTCGCATGTTGTGACAAATGAATGATAAAGGTGCTAATTCTATGGGCATGAGACTATGAAATACATCAATTTCTTAGTTGTAAAGACTCAGACTGAAAAAATCCTCTGTTTAACTAAACCAGTGGTCGGCAAACTCATTAGTCGACAGAGCCAAATATCAACAGAACAACGGTTGAAATTTCTTTTGAGAGCCAAATTTTTTAAACTTAAACTATATAGGTAGGTACATTGTTATTAACTTAATTAGGGTACTCCTAAACTGGCCTTTGCTAAAAACGTCCTCAATCTGACTGAGGTATGTTTGCTGAGGTCGACCCCTTCCAACTCTCCTATCCTCAACTCTTGCATGAATCATGCATGCCTTCCCTGCGCCGCGTCTCCTGTCACCAGACCCACCGACACCCCCACTTCTTCTAACGCCACTTTTTCAAAATAGACTCGCCCAGGCCGAAAAACGACTTCTGCACATGGGCCACGAAGTTTCAATCGCCCTGTACGTGCGCGCCCACACGTGGTATTTTGTGGAAGAGCCACACTCAAGGGGCCAAAGAGCCGCATGTGGCTCGCGAGCCGCAGTTTGCCAACCACTGAACTAAACTATCAATTATACAATGATAAGTAAAATAGTAAATGTTAATATAAACTATCAAAAATTCACAAACTACAACATTTACTTATAAGATTGAGAAGCTACCTCTATAGCACCAAAATTATGTGGGACATTCACAAGAGCCTAAACGTCTAATCATAAACAAGGCACTCTATTATCAAATCAGTAAAAAAAAAAAAAAAATTACTAGATACCAGACTTTGATATTATTCCACAAAATCTGCTTATAGAAAGAAACTATAAAATTTCCTAGGAAACCAAACTGATAAGTAGTACAAATGTAAGAGGAAAGACTACTTGAGCACTAGAGTATCAATCTTATTCCAATATCATGAAAACTTTAAGCCACCAGTATTATTGCATTATTTTATCTTACATGGTAAATCAACAAACTCATCTCTGCTTCTCAGTAAAAATGACAACTTTATAATAGAGAAGGAATAACACATTAAACAAAAAAAATAAAACTTAGATTTTCATATGAATAACATTTATGCAAAATAAAATTAAAAGGCAAAAGAGCTACCTTCTTAGGTTGTTAGGTCCATGAAATTAATGTGTTGTTAATCTACTCATGTTTGACTCCGTCCAGTGTGGAAATATAAAACATGTGTTAGTAGAAACTTTAGCAAAGCAACCGATTTGATATATCAGAATAAAGGATTTATATAAAAAACAATGTACCTTTCATCTGGGTAGCAAAATTCAGTGCCAATTTTGCAAAGAGATCTGGATTTTCAAACTTGTCCTCCTTAACCTTTAACCAGAAACAGTTCTCAGATAATTCTTTGGGTTCAATCTGAAACAAAAATAACAAACACATGTTTCTAAAACATTATATTTAATTTTTCAAGCATTCACTTTCACCACAGTTGAATGATAGTTCCTTTATTCATTTACCTACTAAATCAACGTTAGGACCCATCAAAATAATACTGTTGAAGTAAATATTTATTGGGAAAGGCACAGAATTCCATTAGCAAATAAAAAAGGCACATGATATCAATAGGTCTTATCGCAAATTACATTTAAAAAAATCTTCTACCGAAATAAAAATCTTCTACTGGAAGGAATCTTAAAAATAATTTAGCAAATCCTTCCCCAACTCACATACATTCTTTTTGCTCCGGATTTTTTAAAATGGGGGAACTGAGATTCAGAAATGTGAATTCCTCATGTTCACTGATTAAGTTGAAGTCAATAACCATAATAATAGTTGATACATGCCTCCAACCATGTGTCCAGTACTGTTTAATGTGATTTGCATACATCAACTCATCTAATTCTTTGAGGCGAGACCTACATTATTTCCATGTGAAAGATGAGGAAACTGAGTTTCAGAGAGCTTAAGTGGCTGCCCAAGGCAGTAAATAGCAAAGATGGGACTTAACACTGGGCAGTACAGCTCCTGGAATTGTGCTCTTAGTTGCTAAACTGAAACCCAAATTAAGAATTGTGCATTTTCCAGGGCATCATGATCTTTCGTGATTCCTAGTACCATTATACTGCATGCTACATTAACATACCATTACATTTACACACAAAAATAACTGAACCAGCAGCTTAGGGATCCTATAGTTTGGTAGATTGTACCTGATTTTTAAAAATCTACTTCCTAAAACCATTTATACATTTACTTTCTAAGCAAAGCATAAGTATATACATAACTTTAAAACTGATTTACCATTATTCTGGTCGAACCAATTTTCTATGTAGATATTGTCAAATATCACTGTATATTTTTAGATGAGTCATTTCCCCAACTGGTAGCCTGGGTAACTGTATTTTCATTAGAAGATTAGTTCCTAGTGAATGGGGACTGTGCCAATCTCAATAATAAGCTTTTTACAAGATATATTATGTGATAATAATACAGCAAAATATTATGGAATGGAAAAAACATTCATACATCATATCAAAAAACAACTGGGTTATTCACTACTGACTCCCGTCACCTATCTCAAACTATCTAAAAACTAAAAAAATAACAATCATTCCCTAAGAACAAAAATAACTAAGATATAGAGGATCAATAAAAAAAGAGTGTATTTGTTGTTACAGTACTGAAAGTTAATAATCGTATAAGAATCAAAATTATTTTTCATTTGGTGATATATTTCATATATTAGTTTCTATCACTTTCACTTTGATTTTCCTTTTGCCTTCAATGTTAATTTCAAATTATTTGCTCAGTTAAACAGTAAAATTTGTACTAGGAAAGATGAAGGTGGTCCTCAAATATGATACAACACTCATACGTAGCAATACGGTCCCTCACACATTAATGATGAACTATGCCTAGACAAAGCCAAAAATTCTAGTTGTATTACCTTTGACCAATTGATTCTCTTCATGGACACTTCTGGTTTATATATTTTTTTCTGCTTCATTCCATAAGGCAGATCAATTGGTGCTCCTGGGGGAGGAGGAATTCCTCCAAGGGGAGGTGGTGGAGGAGGTCCCCCAAACAAAGGTGGTGGTGGTGGTATACCTCCTGGCAAAGGAGGAGGAGGAGGGGGGACTCCGACGGGTAGAGGTGGAGGTGGAGGTGGGGGAGGCCCACCGCCTGGCAGTGGAGGTGGTGGAGGAGGGCCTGGAATTCCTGATGCACCTGAGACTCCATGGCCCTGAAACATAAATAACCCAATGTTTCAATACTTACAGTAAAATATAGCAGCAAAGAAAACGTATCAGGAAACAATTGTGCTTGGCTTAAGATTACATGCACTTTTATTTAACTGAGCAACAACCTAAGGGCTTAACAGCACATGGAAAAGACTTGCATGGATATTTGATAAGCATTATAAACTTTAGACATTGACTACTTTTGCTAAAACACTAATGCTAGGAAAGTTGGAATCCTCAAAGATTTTGTGAAACACTCTCCCAAGATAATGAAAAAATTTACCTTTCATTATAACTATATACAAAGAGGAAGTATATTATATGGCAGTGACGGCGAACCTTTTGAGCTCGGCGTGTCAACATTTTGAAAAACCCTAACTTAACTCTGGTGCCGTGTCACATATAGAAATTTTTTGATATTTGCAACCATAGTAAAACAAAGACTTACATTTTTTATATTTATTTTATATATTTAAATGCCATTTAACAAAGAAAAATCAACCAAAAAAATGAGTTTGCATGTCACCTCTGATGTGTGTCATAGGTTCGCCATCACTGTTATATGGCTTGGGCCTGTTAGACTAGTTGGTTTGAACGTGAGATAGTTAATACTTAAAAGCTCATTGATTTGATTTCCTTGGGGCCAACTAGCTTTACACAGTGTCTATCTCAGAGCACCAGTAACTCAGCTGTTTTCTAGTACCAATAATTAATACTAAGTAACATCCCTTTGCATATTAATATTCAGTTATCAATGCTTTTAAACCTATTATTTCTTTTCATTCTTATTATAACCCTGGAATGTAGGTAGGGCATTTTTATTTCATCATCATCTCACTGCTTATAGATGAGCAAACAGTAACTGCAAAAATGTTAAATGACTAATCAAAGTCACACAGTATGAAATGTGATTAAGATTGGAATGTGGTTCTTCTCATACCTAATACAGTCCTCATTCCATAATAGCAGACTGCTTCTTCATGGATGGGTGTCATTGCCATGAGGAAAATTAATTCACACAGATTACATTATAAGAAGAGTATAGCTTCTTTCTACTACCAGAAAGTAACTTCAAACTCATTCGCTAACATGAAGGATGACAGATGAAAGAGAACATAGCATTCCATATTGTCTGCTTTTTTGAGGATTAATTTGTACCTGATTCTTTAAACAATTACTGATCACAATGGTTCACTTTCTAAAATAAACGGATATAGAAGGGAAGTTGTTCATTATAAACATTCCTAAGAAACTCCTCTCAATGAACAGACATCTTTTGTAACCAAGGTATGACATTAGATTAACTGAATAAAAGGTTTAAAACTAGTGAAATTTCTTGGTATAGTGATAATTTTACTTGGAGAGCAAGATTTCCTATCTTCATTAATAATATGAATTTCCTACTTGGACTCCCTAATTGTGCTAATTAAACTTAGAAATATCTTGACGAAATAAATATGTTGATGCATATTTTTGGAATAATCAACTTAAAGGACTGATCTATTTATAAGATTGTAAATTAACAATCATGGGTAGATAGGACCACAAAAATGTTTCTCATATTATTCGATGTGCATTGTCCATATGTTTTATTCACATATATGAATCTTTATGTGTGTATATACATATATACAATCAAGGTGTTCATACACCTAACAAATGATAATCCTGTAGTGATATGCAATCTTCCCCAGAGATTAGGAAAAATCAAAGGTAGAATTACATATTTAATGTTCTTTTAATTTTATTTTTAATACGGCAAAATTATGGAAAACAGCCTGATGTTTACAATCTTAATGGAGATCAAAGAAATACTGGAGAAAATTAAAATAATTTTTCTGAAAAAGTTGGGGAATTAGTAAATTACCCTACAAATTGTGCATAAATTGATTTGTTAAATAATTTGAAAGGTAAAATGTGTATCCCATTTTTGTATCGAAACAGAAAAATTAAAGTAATACATATTTTTAAATATAAAATTTTGCCTCTATTAGGTCATATTTATGATATAAAATGTGAGCAACCACAACGATTTTAAAATAGGATTTTACTTAGGTTAAATACATGTTTTTCAAATTTAATAAAAAATCTCAAATGTTTATATTAAATGCTATCAGCCTTTAAACATCAAATCATATCAGCCCTTTTATTCCTTCCAATGAACAATTAAGAATGGAACAATTAAATTAGGCTACAATAGAGTACCAATGAATCATATTTGACACAATTTTAGGTGCACTAGAAAGCATTGTGTGACTCTGCACTTTTACAGATTAGTTCATTTAATAAATCAGCTCACTACTCACTAAATGGTAAGGCCTTGTGCCAGGTGCAGTAGGGCCTTGAATAAGAATAACAAGAAACTGTCCTCAAGGTGTTTATGCTCCAGGAGAAGAAACAAAACAGGCATGCAAACAAATACAGCATGAGTGGTTTACAAAGGTGATACAGAAGTCCACAGAAATTCCTTAATGGAGTTTTTGTGAAGCTTTCCAAAGGATATTTTACTGAGCTTATCCTTAAAGAATGTGTTTTGCAGGCACAGATGAACAAGGGAGAACATTTCTGGCAGAGAATCATTAAAATCGGCATTTCTTGACTAAGTTTCATAAAAACACTATTTTCCAGGAGATGTTAATAGGTGGTCTGAGATAAAGGATTCTATGCTTGAATGAGTTTGGGAAGGCTCTATGCAAAAGAAGTGGACAGGTTTCTTCAATGTAGGACATCTAAGACCCTTTAATATGCTAATGAGTATTCTGACTCTCCAAGAGGAGAATTTCAAGTGTACCAAATTTATTGGACTATGGCATGCTTTCCTCATGAAAAACCTATTAGCATCTCTGAAACTAATGTCTGGGAAATGCTGGCAGAAGGAAGTGTGGAGACAGTAAATTCTAAATGTGAAGGGAGGAAAGGTGACTTAGCTGCAACAGAGGCTGCAGTTAGGGGAGCAGTCAGACTGGCTGCAAAGGGGAGATAAGGAAGCCCATGATAGAAGGCCTTCACATTCCTGGTAAGGAGATTTTTATTTAATCCTGAATGCAACAGGCAGCCATTGGACATATTAAAGCCAGAGTGACAATAATCAGGGCAGTGTTTTAGTAAGATTAATTTGCCAGTGACAAAAAGGATGACTCTGAGGAGGAAGAGACTATAGGCAGGGAGGAAAGTTAAGAAACAATTGTAGCATCCAGGCAGGAAGTAATGAGAGTGACCCTGAGTGATTCTGGGTTTTGATGCAAGTGAAAACAGCTGGAGAAAGAACTGACAGAAAACAGTGGCCAGCTTAATTTGTCAGGGAAAAGGCACCCCCCGCCCCTGGCTTCATGATCAAAACAACTTGTGGTAAAATTTAAACAAGTGAGAATGGAGATCAAGCTGGTTTGAGAAAATAGAGGTGACCACAGATAATGGGTTTGATTTCAACCTCCATGTGGAAAGGTAATCAAGAGCTGGAAATATAAGACAAACTCAGGAGACCTGCCACCTACTAAAAGGTGATATTTGAATTATAATATTGAATGGATATTACTTTAAGGACATAAAGAGGAAAAAAGAGCAGAGACATTGGTGAATGTCACCATTTGGTAGTCAAAAACATAAATAAAAACTGAGTTCTCAGAGATGTAAAAAGAGAAGTCAGATGATAGCAAAAAAGAGAAAAATATTCAGTAAAAAGAAATGAAATGAATAAAACAGGCTAAGGGAAAGAAAAGGCTACTGCAGTGGGTACTGGGAGTTCTTGGGTGACTTTGAAGTCATTTCTCAGTAGACTGATGGCAACAAAACTAATCAATCAACTAATACCTCAGCATTCACAATGTTAAGAAATTATCTTACATTTTTATATACACTGAAAACATAAAATGTGTTGAGTATTTAATGAGTTCTTAATTTTAGACAGTATAATTAAGATTTTAAGTGTATATTTTAAGTGTGTATACTCTTTTCATTACAGGAAATGTAAGTGCAAATGCAAAATTTATAAGTTTTGAAATGATGGTATTTGAGATTTAAAGAGATCACAAAAAGTTTTGGGGATAATTAAAATTAAGGAGCATTTTCATGTTACTTTTAAAAAAAAAGAGTATGCACCTAATTTTTCAAATCATGATGAAAATTTCATCTCAGAGACAGTTTTGCTTGTATAATATATTCCATTAAGGATATTCAGGGCAGATCAAGTGACTAATGCCTTATTGTTATCCAAACATTAAAATGATTTATTGTCCTAGAAAATCAAATCTATAGTTATTTCAACGAAAATGTGAAACTGCCAAAAGTCTGCTTCTGGTCGTATTTTTCCTTCATCTAACAAGATAATTTCTACCATCAACCTCACTGTGACATGACACAAAGTCTATATCTTGTTTCATTACCTGAGTTCGAAGTTGCTGGATTTCTGTTTCAAGCTCCTTGATTTTTTCTTCTCTTTTCTGAAGCTCAGCTTGTGCTTCCTGCCGAGCTGTGAATTCTTCATCAAACTGCAATGATCACCACCATAAATGTACACTTCATAATACAGTTATGAGAAATTTTTAAACAACATTAGGTATTAAGTAAGGTGTCTCTTGTTTTGCTGAATTCCTAGGTCACTAAAAAAATCAGAGCTCCATTATTTTCATGACAATTAAGTGAGGATAGAGTATTGCTGTGGTAGTAGTAAAGAAGAAATATGCCCCCAACCCAAGAAAAATAAACCCCATTTTCACTTCTGAAAAAAAACAAAAAAATAACAGTCCTGCTGGTGTGGCTCAATGGCTGACCCAAAAACCAAGAGGTCACCAGTTCAATTTCTGGTCAGGCCACGTGCCTGGGTTGTGGGCTCAATCCTCAGTGGGGGTGCGTGTAGGAGGCAGCCAATCGATGATGTTCCTTTCTCATCGATGTTTCTCTCTCTCCCTCTTCCTTCCTCTCTCTCTAAAAATCGATTAAAAATATAAAACACAGTTTTAAAAGGGTGAACTGAGAAGTCTCTCTTCATATGTAATGGATCTTTCTTTTCTGTTATTGAAAGTTACAAGAATAATTCTAAATTATTCTTGTTTTTTAATGTTTTATCCCATACTTTCAAATTTATTCAATTAGAAAAATGAAACCTAAAAATTAGCCATCAAGCAGTTCAACTCCTTAATTATATTTAACCTTGAAAAGAGATCGCACCTTTTAGAACACTCAAATGGATGTGCATTAATACAAATGAGAATATTTCTATTATAATCTTAGTTGTCTAGCATCTAAAACGTAGTGCTCCTTGAAATCTGACAGTAGAGTGATATATGCCATAATGGCATTCTCCTCTACGTGGTTAACCAAAACACTTGTCTAAATGTTACAAGAGGGGAAATAAGAGGTTAATGTGTGCTAAGCCAAAGAGACCATCTGAATGGTGAGTTCCCATTTACTGCATCCTGCCCAGCTCACACCCCAGTCAGGGCTGTAAGCAGGCCCAAACAAACCTGCATACTGATAGTGAATACTGCTTATACCCAGCTACAGAACATTTGCCCTTTATTGTCAGTATCACTTCCAGTCACTTCTAGAAGTCTATATATTATTCCAATGATCTTATTTCTGTTTTGATCTTTTACTGTATAAAATTGTCTTTAGAGATTGTAAAACATAAAAAGTATGTTCACTACACTAAGACATGTTCATCCTCACAGTAGATTTGACCTTTAAAGCTATAAAATGCCACTCAGATCCCAGTCTGAAGAAAGAGTGGGTGAGCAAATTGGATAATCACAGTGTTTTGGCCAAATCTGAAATACTACTTAGTTAACTCATTTATTCATGTGTACTTGAGTCCTAGGAAAATGTCCCACAGAGGTTGGTCCAAAGCCTTTCTTATAACTTCAAATTTCAAACCCACCCCAGATCCTTCAGTCAGCAAATGACCTTGTTTCCTAGTTCACATAGAAGATACTTCACTACTATCCCTATTGAAGAGGGTAAAGGCGGGGGATAAATGGTGATGGAAGGAGACTTGACTTGGGGTGGCAAACATACAATACAATACACAAATGATGTCTTATGGAACTGCACACTTGAAACCTGTATAATTTTATTAACCAATGTTACCTCAATCTAAAAAAAGATTTATCTGATTCTATACTCCCATCCTCCTCCCAAAGTTAGCTTCTCTTGTGTGCTTGTCAAGCGTGGTGTCTACATAAGCACACTGTATAGTTTTCCTCTACAAATAGTTTGTTTGTTAGTACTTTTGAAGAGAGGCACACAGTGTTTCTGCCGGAAATGATCTTAATCTGTAAACTCACAGAAGGAATCAGAGACGTCTGAGATGTGTGAGCTGGGAGACTTCTTATAAATCCACTAAATGTATCCACTCCTTTTAATGACAAAGAAACTATGATCCAAGGAGAGTAAGTGGCTTACCTAAAGTCACAGCTAATTAGTGGCAAAGCTGAGATCAGATCTTATAACTACTGCTTTTCATTCTAGTGCCCCTCATTCTCACTCTTTTTTTAACTACTTTATACTGCCTCTTAAAATCACCTAGAATAAGAGAAAGCATGAAGACAATCCCTGGAAAATTATATATGTTTCTTCTAAATGTTGGTGATGAGAATAAAGCACCAAACACTAAAATTTCTTTTTTATTATTTCAGGACTCCTTTTCCCATAACATATGCTTACAGAAAATTTTACTGGATAGATTGTCACAATTTGCTCCAGTCTTATGGTCTCTAATCACAGTTCCTGGGAAAAATTAAGGAAATTCTAAGATTTTTCAGAGGGAATTTTAAATGCGCTACTTAAAACAAGAACATTAGAAATATAAATGTCTATTAATCAAAAGCATACATTTTCTTTCACCAATAAAAATGACATCTTCACACAAACATTTTATGCTCAAGCTCTTAAAAATCTATTCTAGTAACTGAAAGAGCAAAGACATTTCTTCAGATGCCCTGAAGTAACTTCAGTAATACTCTATAATTTCTAGAGTGATAGCAAAAGTGATTATCTAATCTCCAAGGTAAGACATAACTTTGAAGAGACAGCAATATGTAAGCACTTTATCTTGCTGTCAGAGGCTGAAAACTGGAGAGCCTTTAGACTTGTGCTTCAGTTCCTGGCCCTGCCACCAGAAGCAGAGAAATACCATCCTAACACTTCATAGGGTCTAGAATGCAACCTTTGGTACAGGCTAATAAAATTGTAACTATGCTTTCAGAAAACAAGGAAAAGCTAATCTAAGATCTAAATGAAATTAAAATATTTAAAAAGCTGACATTTACATAAGGGGAACCTCAGATTATACCAAGACTGCATGAAGCAGCAGCATCATTTAAAAATGATTATTATAAAATTCAAAGAAAGTAAGTCTAAGCAGCTAGAAACCCATACACAGAGAGAAAACACTGCATCATTCTGTTGCTATTAATAGCAATGACTTTAGAGTATAACAGATAAGACGAGCTAAACATCTCACAGTTCTCCAAGGAGATACCTATTGTAAGTGAGAGCTGCAGGAAAGCAATGGAGAAATACATTTTGGTTGATCGCTTTTAACTATAACCTTCATTTATCACTTTAGTAGACTAGGGCTAGTGCTTTTCTTCCATAATGGATTAAAGGTGATGAGGAGGAAAGAGTAGCAACCTTATCTTATCATGAAAGAAATCAATATCCTCTAGTTATGTTTGAATCCAGAAACATAAAGTACTACATAACTGAAACGACATTTATAAAGCCTCCCATAAAGGAATGAGGTGGAATATATACTGTGATTAAATTATTAATTTATTAATTATGTCTAATATTTCATAAGACTTACCTTCTTTGAAAATTCTGCAGCTTTTTGTTCACTTTCTTCAACTTTTGCCTTGTTCACACAAGAATCTATTAAAATTAACCAAAAAAACTATTAGAAATTATTGCATCGATCTCTAGGCAAAATATGGCTGCCAGCCTGTAACTCTACTGTGTAGACAATCATCTATATGCCAATTGCTGTTAAAGAGAAATTGACCTAGACCACAGAAAACCTAAACCATCATAAATTGCCTTTCTTTTGCATACTAACTTAATTCAATGATAGTATCGTTGAGGCACAAAACCAAGCATCCAAATATATATTTGACTAAATTATCATTGTTTTAAAGGTATTTAATTATTTTGCAACTTTCACAATTATAGAATTCTTTAAAAATTGTTTTGTAGTTTACTATGGGTAGATAGGTCCCAAAAAATCTATGCTTAAGATTATTAAAACTCAAAATGGTCCTTAAAATAAGGCTAGAGGTAGAGATACAAGAGCATTCATTAATTCAGGTTTCCTAAAGAAAGACTTCATTTAAGTAAATTCTAATGGGGGCAGAATATATTATGTAAATAAGGAAATAAACATTTAACTTCTCACATCTAATCAAACACTTCAGAATATAAATAAGTGAAGAACTTCTTTTGGACAATATTCTTATTATTATACATACAGTCTCTTCTGTACTTAGCCATGCCACACCTATTTATTTATCCCCAAGAAATAAAAACATATGTCTATACCCAGACTCACATATGAATGTCATAGCAGTTTTAACTTTCTGGGGTGATAGACATGTTATTATCTTGACTGTGATAGTGGTGTTAAATATAACTAAATATCAAAATTTTATCAAATCATGTACTTTAAAGCTGGGTAGTTTTTCTCATGTCCAGAATACCTCAATATAGCTTTTCTTTTTATTTTTATTTATTAAAGAACTGTATGGCTGGAGCAAGGCAACTAAGAAGAAAATTGGTAAATGAAGAGATCAAAGAGGGGCCAGACCTGTGTTGTGCTGGCAATGATTGGTAATAATCTTGATTTTAAATCTCAATCGGAAGGTATCAGAAATTAGGCAGGAATAGGATATGATTTATAAAAAAAATACAAGGCTTACAAAATTATGAAATCAGAAGAGACTCTATTCTCCTTAAGTCCAAGTGATCCTATAAGTTCTTCAAGCACCTGAAACTTTATGTGAATGCACATGTGCATGTGTATGTGCGGACACGCATGTCTGTGTGTGTACCCGTTCTAATGAAAGTTCCACAGCATTCATCAGCTACTGCAATAGGCTTCTGACCATAAAATATTAATAAGCACACATATATTTGACTTATATGAATTTGGAGGTTGAGGAAACTGAAGCCTAGAGAAGTTCAGTAAATTGTTCCAGTAATAACGAGTCTATGATGCTGACTACCCTCTCTCACTTGGTCCCTTCATCGCTCCTTGACCCAGTACTTTTGGTTAACAGTACACAATTATAAATACCTGGCATACAGAACACAAAACAAATGTCTGTGAACACTGAATGAGCTAGCCAAACTCAATAGCAGAGTATGTGTGCCAATTATAGTCTATAAGAGATTACAAGCCAATACAAATATTTACAAATGGCCCCTTATAATTTTCTAAACAAAATATGAAATAAATTACTGAGTTTATCAAGCACAATGAAAAATATATAATGACACCAGCATTCACATTAATTGCTGGGCAAGGTAAAAAGAATTTTGTCTTAAAAATTTATACCCTCACTTACAGAAATCAATCCTAAGGAAATAATGAGAAAAATCCAAACATTTATACAAAGAACGTTCACACAAGATTCCGTTTTAATTGTGAAAACCTGTAAATAATCTAGATGTACAATAAGAAGGAACTAATCAATATGATATGGCATTCCATAAAATGGAATGTTATAGAGATGTTTGAAGTCCCATTTTAAAGGTTAGTATAAAAAAATTATTGTAATACAAATGCTCCATGAAAATTCGAGAGAGAGAGAGAGAGAGAGAGAGAGAGAGAGAGAGGGAGCGAGAGAGAGAGAAAATGTATTGAGCTGAGAAGTGAGGTTGGTGCTTTATTCCATTACATAAGTCTCTAGATTACCTAGAATAAGGGAGAAGGAGTTTTAACACCAGCAAAGAATAGCCATGGCTGGCTAGAGCATCTTTCCAATACACCAAGATTTTGGGTTCAATATCCAGTCACTGCACATACCAGAAACAACTATATAGATAAGTGGGACAACAAAGTCAAGGTTTCTCTCTCTCTATTTCCCTCCCTCCCCCCTCTTTCTTTCCCTCTCTGTCTCACTCCCTCCCTTCCTCTCTCTCCAATAATTTTTTAAAAAATATATCCTACATAATAAAAGCCTAATATGCTAAGTTTCCAACTGTTCGACTGTTTGACGAATCCATATGATATGCACTGACCACCAGGGGGCAGACACTCTGACCGGTAGGTTAGCTTGCTGCTGGGGTCAGGCCAATCGGGATTGGATGAGACAGGCCAGACAAGGTCCCTCCCCGGCCCTAATAGTGCACCAGTGGGGTCCCTCAGCTTGGCCTATGCCCCCTTGCAATCCAAGACCCCTTGGGGGATGTCAGAGAGCCAGTTTCTGCCCAATCCCTGCAGGCCATGCCAAGGGACTCTACCAGTGTATGAACTGGTTTCGGCTCGATCCCCGCAGGCCAAGCCGAGGGACCCCACTGGTGCACAAATCCGTGCACCGGGCCTCTAGTGATAAATAATAATAAAAATTCATCTCTGAATATTACTGTGAGTCTTCTCTGTGCTATGGCGTGAAGAATATATAATTGGCATTCAACAGTTGTTTTTTTCTTCTTTCATAGACAAGACAAATGAATTCATGCTTGAATCTTAGCAATAGTGATTTTGACTAGGTATAAATAAAACTGCTTAACTGTAAGGTCAGATAGCACAGCATATTTCACAAGAGAGGTTTCACAGTATCCAGAGATTGTTCCAGAAAGTATAGCTAATTACGAGTATAGGATGATATAAGGGCATTTCCTCAGCAATCCAAGTAGATGATCATGAACTTCTGAAATTATTTTTTAGCTCAAAGTCTATGAAATATAATTGTTCTACTTTGATAGAATTAAAAGGTCTTAAGCAACTAAATAACCTTGTGTTTCTTTCCTCAAACTTGAACATAAATAGCATAGCTATATTATTAATTAGACCCTATTGTACATGTGATTTCTATAAAACCATTAAGGTATCAGTATAAACTGAATCAAATGATTTCAGAGTCATGTTTCTAAACAGCAAGGCATTTATGTATAATAATAAAATATATTTTTGTGGGGTATTAATTTTAATCTGAATTCAAGAGAGTTGAAACCTGTGAAATAGGTTCATATTTTCAGTCACACAGGCAGAACTCTCATGATCATAATAATTAACAGTTATAGTGACTGAATACCCATAGACACAATGACTTATCAGATATTAATAAAGGAAGTTCAGTAAGAGATATACTTTTAAAAAGTGCTTATTAAACAGAAGAGAGTATAATACAAAGGACATTGAGAATTATTTTACATACCTATCAGATGAGTTAAGTCAATGTCTAATCTTTGTCTATACTTGAAATCTGGGTCCATACCACTGCAGTGCAGCACTATCTGTGAAACACACTCCTCAATTATTTTGTAATACTGTGGCCTAAAAAAAAAAAGAGAAATATTCTTAAATACCTTTTCTACCTACACAAATCAATATTCTTAAGAGTGACTCACTGTGATAAAATAACCATGTCTTTCTCTAGCACTATTTTTTAAAAAAATATCTTCCCAGTCATTAGACTCCTTTAGAAGAAATATGCCTACATTTAAAGATGGTCTGGACGTTATAGTGCAAAACCCATTATGAAATAATCAACTGTGAACACTCAGTGACTTAATACTCTAGTTTGCAGTGGTCCATGCCTGTGTACAAAGATACTTATCAACCTTATGTACTTAAACTTAAGCTGCTGTTCCTAAAGTTAATGAAAACAAATGACCTGTTAGTCCCACATCCATGGAAATAGTCCTAGGCCTCTACATATTCTCAATTTCAATAAGGGATGGGTATCTTGGCATTCAGTGGCAAGCAATGTCTAGAATTTACTCCAATACTTTTACTCAAGATTAGCTGTAATAGCTTACAAAACTGGACTGAGTCACTTATGCTACAGACTATTTCAAAGATCTACTTATGTACATATTTTAAAAGATCCATTTTATAGTTGCATACACACTTAATATGCATGGCTAGAGACTCAATTTGTTCAAAGTGTCTAAGGTTTTAAAACATATCCTAATTCTGTAATCTACCAAGGTAATTCTGATCTTAAAAATGACCACTTGCATACTTCAAAATTTTTAAAGGCACTTTTTACATTAATAATTGGGGAAAAGTGAGTATTGATCAGTGGTGGATAAATTCAACAGAGAAAAATCAGAAAGAGATACTACTATACACAAATTAAATAAACATCCCTAAAATTGTGTGCTAATAACTAGCCAACCTACTAAAAGTTTGTCAATGAAGCCAGATTCAAATTATTCTTACATGTCCTTTGTCATAGGGCTAGAATCAAGAATAAAAATAAATAGTAATATACAGGGACAGGCAAAAGTAGGTTTACAGTTGTAATATAAATAATAATACAAAAATAAACCTTTTCATGTACTCACAACTGTAAACCTACTTTTGCCCACCCTGTATATTACAGATCTGAGGTTCTTTAAAATCATAATAAGGCCTAGGTTAATTGATATCAGATTACAGTCAGTCTAGTCAATGACTCTTTGGGTAAATAAGGAAAACACAATTGTTCTCTTTGAGAACAGGCTAATTATCTCTAAGTAGTATATAAGTGCTCACAATTCTACCTCACATGAAAGTTCTCGGGATGAAAAGGATGTCATATTATAGCAAGTTCTCATTTCATCAGTTACTGAGAAATGGATGGCTTTGCACAATTTCCCCAGGTGACTGCATCACACAGCCACAGTACCCCTTTAATCACCAGAACTTATTTTACAAAACAACAATCATTCCAAGTGTATTACCATCATTCCTACTTTTTTAAAAAACATAAAATTTAATATTTTAAACATTTTTCTATGTCTCTGTAACATCATGATGTCCATTAGTTATTGTACTGGTCTGAACTATAATAGTTTTCTATGTGGCTTTAGAACTGTCATTTTTGTTGCAATTATACCTGGCCCAATATTAGCCTTCCTTTCTGCACTAATCAAGCAAGTTTTGAGAAATCAGAAAACATAGGTTGCCAGAATGTCATGCATATTGACTATGAAGAACAACTAAGAGTCTCTGAAACAGTTAAATATAAGATGATGGTCATCACCTGATGGATAGTTTCAGTCACTCAGAAACCTTTCTGGCTTTCAAATATATTCCTACTTATTAGACTATAAAATTTATAACCTTATGGATTAGTCTCATAATCATTTATTTTGAAGAATTATATTAGTGAATATAAAGCTGAAATTTAGCATTATTTTCTTAGATAATAACACATCTATTACTAGAAAAATACTATAAACTAGAAATAATAGTAAGACCTTACATATTAAAAATAAGAACTTAAAAGTTCTACCATAGATTCTATAGTGTTGACTCTGTGTTACAATCATCTAGCAAAGAAAATTCATCATAGAGTCAACAAAATCTTTGGATTCATTGCTATTAAAAGTCCGGTCACTTTAGTACCCCATTTTTATAAATAAATTATTCTGCCCCCCCCAAAAAATAAAAAGAAATTAATACCATTTACAAAATGTTACCTTAAGTCATCAAGCTCTTACACTTTCTGGATGCATACATGCATAGACTACCTAGGCCCACTACATTGTTAATTTTCCTTTAGACCTAATTTAAGTTATATAGGTAGTACTTTGAGAACTGCTTCTTACCTGATATAATAATCATTTCTGATAAGCAAAAAATGTTGTAGAATAGATAATAAGTAATTTTCAGCAGCTGTGTCCTTCAACAAATTATACAGAAGATGGTATACTTCATTCATATCAGTGAAAAGTAAGTCAAGGAAAAAAAATAAAATATTTTTCATGAAAATATTTTTAAATTCAGTGATGTATCATTTTATTTTTATTACTGTTTCTAAACCTTCAATTCTATGCTCCTGTATTGCAATGTTTATATAAAAAATATAATCTATGGAATCATGTTAATATTTTCACGAGAGTTAGACTTAAAGAGTATTTCTAAGACCATTTAACCATCAAAACCTTAAGTGATCAGTTACCCGTTATATTTTAAACTCCAGATTAAAGCTGATACTGTTGGAATAGCAATGCCATTAATGGAAATGGTTTTCTCCTGAGCTTTCTGTAGTTGTGATAGAGGGAGGGCCTATATTATATTATTCACGAAAGCCACTAATCCTCTATTTTTACTGTGACATAAGATAGAAAGATAAATGAGCATTCTGTGGATTGATAAAATATCACAAAACCAGTTTTTTTATACAGATGAAATACTTAATGAAATCCAAAATTATTATTATTTGCATTCCTTTGTATTTCATTATTTAATAAAGCATGGATAATAAAGAATGAAACTTGGAACATTTTTCTTAGGAAATAAAATGAATGGTTGAAGTTCAAGTGCTTTTAATAAACTAGAAAACATATTTCAAAAATGCATCAGGAAAATCAATACAATAGAAAGGTAGGAGAGGAGATGTAATCCAACATCCTAAAAATAACCTGAAATGTCAACATTTTCAGTGAAGTAGAATTAAGTGTATGCTAGATCACTCCTTAGACTCCATGTAAGAGTACTGTGTTAAAGTCTCATAAGGTCAAGTGATTACAAAATGGATCAAAAAATAGCTTTCTGGAGGAGGGAAAATGGCGGAGGTATAAAGGGATGTGTCCTGTGCCTTCTCCTGTAGCAGATAAGGGTGAGCAGCTGAAACGGGTAACATACAGCCCGAATAGGTAGAAGATTTTCAGCTGAGAGACTGTCTGCAGCTAGGAAAGACCAAGAACCCCCAGGAAAAAAAGGACAGTTGGAGACTGCGGCTGAAACATCTCTCGGTGCGCCAGCGCAGCAGCGGAGACCGCGCCATTTTGGGCGATTGTTGCCGGCATCCAGAGACCAGCTACTAACCTGGAAACAAGGGATCTCAAGCAGCGTGACTGCGTCAACTCAGACAAGAAC
>NW_006284386.1:882772-891758 GCF_000327345.1 Myotis davidii
GATTAATGACATGGGCAGATGTTCAGAATATACTGTTAATTTTGGGAGTTCTTTTAAAGCAGGTTACCAATAATGTAATATCCTTTGTAAAATAAAAAAAAGAAAATAATATGTGTGTATTCATAGTATGGCATACATATTTGTATGTATATTTGAAGAATGAAAAGTAAAACACTAAAATAAAAGTTTTCTCTAATGTGATTATGAAAACAACCCAAAAAAAAAACAAAAAAAATAGCTTTCTAGTGAAGTTTGATTATAAGAAAAATCTATATAAAGCAAGAAAGCAATATATTTACTAGCTGACATAAAAACATTTAATATTATGGAAACGCTGTAGACTAGAGACACTAATGACAGATTAAAAATTATGAGAAATTATCTCCTATAATAATAAAATTGTTATTTGCTGCATACCTGTTCATCCAGTACTTATGGGTAAGACACTTCAATAGGAGCATTGGAGGAAAAAGATGAAATACAACATTTCTGACCTCAATCTCAAGGGGCATAGAAGTGTACATAAATAAGACAGATACAAACAAAGTATTCTGGGAGTTTCAAGAAGAGGAATACTACTTCCAGTTATTTTGAGGGGAGAGGAGGAAGAGGAAAGAAGACATCACAGAGAAAAAGTCCAGCTCAAGGTCATTTTGGTGCTGAAGTATGTCCCAATTTCCCTAGGATCCATAAGGAAGGACATGAATGGGTGTGAAACAAATGGCAACCAATGCTGTGACAGCCATCTTTAAAATATAAAATCATTTCATATTAAATCAATGCCATAGCAAGGTTTTACACCAGTTGTATTTGACTCGAATGTTTCCATCACACAGCCTTACTATAGTCAGATACTATTACATCTAAACATTTCTTTGTTTTGCTCAGGAACCAAAATATTTGGAGAATAGGACATTGATTTGAATTGAATCATATCTCTAAACCACTGAGTACCATTTAATAAACTGAAAAAGTATATTACATATAGCCACATATGAACTCAGTGAGTCCCCCCCGCCCTAAATTTTTATGCATGAGGTATATTTCCTTAGGCTCTTTCTTTTCAAGACCATGGAGCAGAATATACCGCCACTGTGCAGATTTCAATGTAACCTGTGTAAATCATCCGAACAGTCAGGCAGCTCCTCCACATGAGTCTCCAGGACAGCATTACAGTGAGGTTCTAATATAAATAAATGGATGTAAATTGTGCTTGCAGATAAGAATTCTAATAATGATTCACAATATCACACACGCATCCTTTTTTCACAATGCATGCAAAATGATTTTTCTGGCTTGTCAAAAGGATATTCCATTTCTGCTCGAATGTCGTTGAGACGATGTGATAACTCAGTTAGGTCGTCCTCTTTGTTTTCATCGAATACTCTCAACTGAATATCAAGCTCATCATTCTCTTTTTCTTTCAGATCCTAACATTTAAACATAAAACTTAACAGATGAATAACAGTTTGACAACAGCATATTTTGGTAATAAAGGCCAGACACTATTATTCAATTATATACACAGAAGCAATTCAAATATTGACCCACGCACTTGGTTTCCTGAAAGAAAGTAAAATGTGCTTCGTTTTTCTGTTTTAAAATAAAAGAACCTCATTGCATTCATTGCATTTTCTTTTCATGCCCCAGATTTTGATTATTCACATTAAAAAATTAACAATCACTTTTACAAAGGGAAAAAGAAATAATTGCTAACAACCCAAATTAAATGCTGTCGTTTTGACTAAACATACTAATCAAAGATGGCAAAAGAACTCATGCAGATAGAACATTCGCATATGCCTCTGGCAAAAATGCAAATATGGATCAACTGTATTAATAAAGAACAAATACGAGGATATACTCAAGCACAACAGTCCCAAGTATGGCGTGAAAAGTGAAATAAACAGGTTTATTTTAAATGATATTTTGTGATTTGAAGCAAAAAGGACTTTTTATCAGGCTGATTATCTAGCCTCCTCCCCCACCTTTCATTTTTGCTTAGCCTAATCACAAAATACCAACTTGGGCATCAAAGATTTGTTTTTGTAATACATTATAAGCACATGCATTACACACCTCTGATAATTTTCAAAATAATAATATAAATGAAAAGTTTGGAAGCATGCCACACTAGAGATTGTTGGGCTTAATATATATCACCTGGGATAGCTTTTAATATGTGTCCATTAAGTTGCAGCTTTCAAAACCCAAATGGATAATCACAACTGTGGATGCTCAGAGTGATACCAAAAGTGGGACTAGGATTTTCAGAGCTGAGCTTGAACTCTGAAAGGAAATGTAAGCATGGTGTACTTCAAATTAGGTCACTAAAACAAAATAGGGTGCATTTCTTGTTTCTATTTTTATTCAATAGAACAATTATAAATGGAGATGTAATGGCAAGTACTGAAGCCAAACACAAATTTATGCAATTTCTAGATGTATTTTTCTAACATCCTTAAACATAATAATCAACTGAAAATTTACCTAAATAGCATAGAAAATACTTAATATATATCTATATAATTTCATATAAATATATACCAAATAAATGTATTCATACTAGTGTCCTCTTTAGTAATAACTTGCTTTAGGTCTTGTTTTCCACTTTGAAGGGGAATGAAGTCATTTACTGGAATGCAAAATTGTAAAATTGGTGGGTCATATTCACAGGTGATTTCTGAACTCTGTTCAGAAAACAGCAGAAGCCAGACACACTCAGTATGCTGGTCACTGCACAAACAACCTTTAACACATTTTAGAATATAAACCCTTCATTATTCTTATGCCACATTCCAGTTTTTCTTAGATGTTCACTATAAAACTTGAACATATTCAAATATGTTTGAAAATTTCAAGTTAAATACTGTCATTTAATTAGCATCAGGACTTTATAAAACATGGAACCAATATACATACTTAAATATTTTCAATAAATAACCAATGTCACTCCAATAAATTTAATTAAAAATAAATAAGATAAAAATATTTTCAGTAAAAATAACTGGTGAAATACTTTAATTTAGTTTTAAATTAGAACAATATATTATTTATATAATATATATAGTATGTGAACATATACAGCACAATATACAAATATGAACATGTACAAATGCAATACCTTATGTTGTTTAATAATAACATCCCATTAAAATAAATATATATTCACACACACACACACACACACACAGTGTCCTCAAAAAATGTATGCACATTTTAATAGCTGATAACTCACTTAATTTTCACTCCTTTTAGGTTTAACTGATTTAAAATAATGAGTGAAGCTCGTCTAAGCTTTGAACAAAGAAAATTTATCAAAAAGTGACATTAGACTGTTTTTATAGGGATACATAAAAGATAAAGTTTACGGAACAAAACCGGCAACAGTCAACAAATTGAGGGCACACAAATACCGAACGAAATGATTCTTGATGTTTGTGATTCCAATGCTTCCTGATATTTATCAGCAGTGCCTGGACCAGAATGGCCATCAGTTTGAGAACAGGCATTGACAAAATACTATTCATTTCTGTAGATTCTTTTAAATTTTGAAATGAACTGTATGTTAATAAACACTGACTTTATAATCATTCAAAGTGTGTATGCATATTTTTGGGACACCCTGTATATAACTTCCTTTTAGTCAAATAGCCAACCTTATGAAAGATATATCCATAAATACTGATAAAAATAATCACTTAATAAATTAATAATATTTTTACATATCACAATTGTTACAGATATCCTATAAAAGTAAATGAAAATGCATAACTAGTTTTATGTTTAAAAATGTAACATGTCATATTATGTGTTGTAGAATTATACACATGAAACCAGTATAATTTTGTTAACCAGTGTCCCTCAATAAATTAAATTAAAAAATTATTTTAATGTATATTGTAAAATTACTGAATTACACTATTACTAATTATGTGAAATATTGTAAACATGTTTCAGTTATTTTTTTTAAACAGACTAGGTATATAGATATGGACCACTTTAGGCAGATTCTCTGAAACATATAATTCTCTATAATATAGTATACTTCTGCCCAGTCGGTATGGCTCAGTGGTTGAGCATCAACCTGTGAAACAGAAGGTCTTAGTTCGATTCCTGGTCAGGGCACAAGCCTGGGTTGTGCGCTCCATCCCCAGTGTGGGGAACACAGGAGTCAGCCGATCAATGATTCTCTCTTATCATTGCTGTTTCTATCTCTCTCTCACTCTCCCTTCCTTTTGGAACTCAATAAAAATATATTTAAATACTGGAATGCAAAAGAATAAAGATTCTTCAAAAGAATAAGGAAGGGCTTGTCAGTCTTCTAAAAGACATTAAGAATGCCTGCTGTCTACAGACACAATTTCTTATTTTCATGTTCCTTCTCACATCTGATTTACCTAATATTTTCCTACTTTATTTAACTAAATAAAAGGCCAATGGGGACTTCACAAAAAATCAATGTAAGTTAACTATAGAGCAAATACCATTTTAAAAATCACTGTATAGTGATTCATTTATCCCAAATTACTAAAGCAAATTTATGAAAAGTGAATTTCCACATAAATGAAATATAAACTCCCTTTAAACACTATAATTTATCCATAGAGATGGGGGAATTTTGAAATTAAATTTTTACAGATTATATTAAAATAATTGTCCTTGAGGAGTCTGATAATTACATGAAAGAATGTTTTACTCTATTATAACATTATGGTGGTCTCAGGGGCTACTGAAGTACTAAGAACTATTCTTCCCTATCACTTAATGATTCCAGATAGTAATAATTTTTTATCCATATACCAACTATTAATATTAGCCATGGCCATGTCTAATTGGCTGCTATATTCTAGAATCTCTAATCTCAGGGGTCTGCCTGAATCCAAGTTCTTATCTTCTTCATCAGAAATAGCTGGGAATAATCTTTCTTTAAACAGAACATCTCTTCCCCACCCTCAATAAGATCTTGATAGTCTCTTCTGAGGGGAACGTGACCAAGGTCGTGGCTGAGAACCAGAACCATATGTGGCCATATTTCATTCCATTGTTTTAGGACGAAAAGAAAATTGAGAGTCCTTGTACGTTCTATTTCAAAACTTTAGGAAACAGAAACATGACACTTTCCACATTTCTCCTGCTTTAGAATCACTGAGATCTGAGAAGCAGGGCATATTAAAGAGATGTGATACTTAAAGAAAAATGGACCTAGAGGAATATTTTAAGAATATAGATATTAAGAACCACATGGTGCCACAAGAAGCTTTTTATATGGCTATAGGGCCAATGGGAAAGTGTAGTTTAAAACCACTGATGAAAAATCTTAGCTGTCACTGTAATCAAATGAAGAACCTACCATGGGACCACTGAACCCAGCAGAAATTAAGACACCCAGACAAAAGTGCAAAAGGTAAGTACAAGAGCTACGGTACATACTCTTTCTGAAAAAATGAAGACTTAAATAAATCAAGAGCCACAGTTTTCTTGACCAGCCATTCAGTAATATAAGGAAAAAAATGGTTGTTCAATTATAAATAGACATAGGGGAATAAAAGATGGAAGGGTAATAACAACAACTAAGGCAGAGAACACGGCATATTAGTAAATGAGCAGATGATGTTAAGGAGACCCTTTAGCTAACAAGTGCCCACAAGCATTATTCCTCTCCCAGAACGAGAGGACTAACTCAGGGAGGACAAGCATGAAAACCAGTGAGTAGGCAACTCAAAAGCAAACTAGAACCAAGACTATAACATTCTCTCTAGCTACTGAAGGCCAAAGACTTTTCATGAAGACAGATTTGTGACAAAATGAGAATAAATGTGTTGCACACACTAGAACTGTTATATAATGTGCCTGTTAACTGTGTACTGAAACTTCTCTACGGGTCACTGAAAATATTGCTTTGATTAACCACAACCAATTCCTTGGTTTTTAAATTCAGGGGTTAAAGAACCATTGGATGTGAAAGTAACATAGAAATTTCTAAAATAGAGCCAACCATACACCTGATGAAAACTGATTTCAATAGACCCAATCGTCCATTTTATGATGATGTGCTTAAACTACTTTCAGTTAAGATTGTCACAGCACAAGCAATTGTTGCATACTCCACTCTTGTTCCTCACCAGGAAACACCCCTTATTTTGGTATTTCTAGCGCACCCTAAATCTTATATACATGCTCACTGACATTTGTGTGTTTTTTTTCTTTCCTCCATGCTTTTTTACTTTTACTTCTTGCTTCTCGGGTGTGACCTGAGTAGCTTAAATGAAGAGACTAGTGAGAAATTTTGTCTCCTTTAACATTGCTATGGTCTGGAAAAAAAATCATTCTTCAATTAACATTAAATAAAATATAAAGTCATAGTTGTTGCATTTGTATTCAAAGAATAAGTGTGTTCATTAATCTGAGATCAAACCTATAAAGTTATTTCAAAAATGTTTTTAACAGTAGTATAATTAGAGCAAATGTTCACATAAAATTGTTTTTTCTTTAAAAAAGTCCACATGGCTCTGTAATAAGAATACCAAACTTAAGCAATGTGTCCAGAGTATACTAATCAAAATTATATGCATACTTATGCTGAATATAAATGAAATCAATGTAAGTTATCAAAGAAAAAAGGCAAAAATGTTTAAATGAAAATTGAAACTACAAAAATAAAAGTGTAGTCTTTTATGTTTTCAGTATTTATATCCAAAGAAAAGAAGTTCCATTTGGCTCCAGGAAGGGAAAAATCACTTCCGGACACAGCACCAACCAGATGCATTCTAAATTGTCAGCTGCATATAAAAACTGATATTACTGCAATTAATAAAGCTTACAAAATGTTTAAAGCTTTACAAAAGAAAATAGCAAGGCACAAGTACTTACTCTGTTGCAAGTCTAAAAATGGAAAGTGTTAAAGTTCATCAGCATAATAAATGTGTACACTCAACTTACTGGTAATATTGTCTTTAGTCCAGAACGGAGGAACTCATTCCTTAAATGTATTCGAAAATCAAGCTCATAAGGAAAAGTGACAAGGGCATTTATAAACTGCATGCAAGCCACCTGCAATTAGAAAGCAAACCTTATTTTAATGTTTTTAATTAAATAAATAATGCATTCAGACCATTATTTTTCCATTTACTAAAGGCATACATACATATAAAAATAAGAAAAATGCAAATATTTATAAAAGTTTAAGGACGATTATTATTTTAAAGTATAAGCAACAAAATGAATAAAATTTCTAATGTGCAGAATAATTCTAATGAAGATATGGATGGTCAAGTACTTCTATGCTTTGCTGACCAATATGAATAAATATTAAACTCTCTCTTTAGAAACTCAAAACTCTAAAAGTATGCATAGAAAGCACTTTAGAAAGATCATGAAATGTATCTTGCATATCCAGGTATCCTCAGGTAAACTAGCCTCAATCCTATATGGTTATAATACTTTTCCAAAATAAATAAAAAGTTATAAAAGTTCCATAATATTAAACAGGCAACAGTGATAAATTAGAGAAATAATTACACTGATTTATATTCTCTCTATTCTATTATTGGAATGGATTTGCACAAAATTCAGAGTATTAAAATATATGATTAAGATGAATTAATTTGTTATGTATAAAAGTGAATTAAGATCAACTAGAAGGTACTGTGATGCCAATACTAATGTGCATGCCTGATAAAGTAAATATAAGGCTTCTTTTCCAGTGAAGGTGATTCATTAATTATATTGACACTGGAAAATGGGTTTTGCTTTTCTTACCTTCTGATATTGAGGCTCTCAACTATAAAAGGGAAATTATTTTCTGGTAATTGCAAGCTAAAAGGGAATTAACAAAATGCTAATTGCCAGGTGTTCCATGCATTATTCCTGAATAGCATTTTTTAAAAATGCTGCTCAAGTCTAAGGCAACTGGCTAATAGTTTAAGTCAGTGGTTCTCAACCTTCCTAATGCCATGACCCTTTAATACAGTTCCTCATGTTGTGGTGACCCCCAATTTCATTGTTACAAATTGAACATAATTAAAGCATAGTGATTAATCACAAAAACAATATGTCATTATATATGTGTTTTCCGATGGTCTTAGGTCACTGACCCCTGTGAAAGGGTCGTTCGACCCCCAAAGGGGTCGCGACCCACAGGTTAAAAACTGCTGGTTTAAGTGAAGACCACACATTTAAATCGATTATTTTTAAAGTATGCAATGAGTGGTGGACCGAGTGCTCAAAGAGCTGACTGCAAGGGGATTCCTGGAAAATACCAGATTTAGTAAAGATGCCAAGTATTTATAGAAGGGAGCACCCATAAATCAATAGTTAGTATGGTCTCTACTCTATCTGCATAGTGTACCCAAGACCCTGGGGACTCCTCTGGGTGGCAGGCTGATGTCTGTCTTCTCCCCTCTTTGATTCCCCACTTACAAACCGAGCTGTCCCTGAATATACCAGCTCCTGGATGTCCCACAGGGATGCCAGACTGACCAGGTAACCCCCGCTAAATCCTCAAGCCATCTTTCCTTCTCAGAGGGAGAACCAAGCTCCTGAGGCTGCCAAGACGAAATAAGCATAGAGTCTAGGGGTTGGCAAACTACGGACCACAGGCCAGCCGCAGCCCACAGTTCTAATGTGGCGAGCTGCCTGCTTGTGCCAATAAAGTTTTATTGAATCACAAACATCATTAAAAAAATTTAAAAAAAACGTATTTCAAATGTATTTTGATTTCACTTGTCCAGACCTATTATTATGACAATTATTTTTTCAAATAGAAAGAAAAGATTAAAAGGTATATTGTGCCCTGGCCAGTGTGGCTCAGTTGGTTGGTGTGTTGTTTGGTACACCAAAAGGTGGTGGGCTAGGTTCCCGGTCAGGGCATGTACTCAGGTGGTGGGTTCAATCCCTGCTCCGGACGCATTTGGCATGTTTCTCTCTCTTTCTCACTCTCTCTCTACATCGCCTTCCCTCTCTCTAAGATCAATTTTTTAAAATG
>NW_006284386.1:891777-893615 GCF_000327345.1 Myotis davidii
ATTTAAATATATTTTATTGATGTTTTACAGAGAGGAAGGGAGAGAGATAGAGAGTTAGGAACATCGATGAGAGAGAAACATCAATCAGCTGCCTCCTGCACATCTACTGGGGATGTGCCCACAACCCAGGTACATGCCCTTGACCGGAATCGAACCTGGGACCTTTCAGTCCGCAGGCCGACACTCTATCCACTGAGCCAAACCGGTTTTGGCAAAGGTATACTGCTTTTATTTTTATATTTATATCATGTATTTAAGATGTTTCTTTGGGAGATTAGCCCATTTACCACATATCCAGATTCAAAAATCAAAAGTTGCATGCTTTACAGGTGATGACGGGTTGTTTCTAACATTACTATATAGCTAAATAAAAATTGAAAAATATAGTCTAATTCCTACAAGTGCTCAAATGTCAAACAAAAACACTTATACAATTGACTAAATATTTGCCATATAAGTAGCATTACTTTAAAAGATCTATCAGATAAATTAAGCTTATGCCTTAACATATTACATAACCCTCATATTTACAATAAGAAAACGTTGACATCTTCATAGTTATGAGACTGCATATTCTGCACAACCATTGCTACATTATCTATTTGTGTGATATAAGTCTGCATATTCTACATGACCATCACTACATTATTGTATTTGCTTGAATGATCCTTGTTATGTTACAAATATGACATGACTGAACAAGCCAAAGTACATGTCCAATCCAAAATTAATAGAGAGAAAAGTTGCCATCTGCTAGGATTGTTTTTGCCAGAAGAAATTCAAGCTTAATGGCTTGTATTAATACCCTACAAGTAAAGAGAGCATTTCCATAAGAAACAGCTTAATGATTCTTAGAATTGTACCTTTATACAAAAAAAAAGTATTTAGATCAGGAGATGATAAACATAGTAAAAGTTAATGAAATTAATGAATGTATCAATTACAAAATAACTTCAAATTTAATAAATGTTGCAATGCTATTAAACACTTTAATAGCATTAAGAATATATATTATTATAAATATATAACTAAATAAAAAAGAAGTTGCATTTATTGACTATAGTATAAACAAGTATAAGACAATGAATTCAGTAAACAGCTTAACAGCAATGGTTTACCAAATGTACTATTTACTGTTTATCAAATTCTAAAAGATAGCTAAATAATTACAAATAACATGATAAATAGTCATACTATCATGTCACTTTACAACACAATCTGCTAGAGCAACGCTCTTTTAGAGAAAGAGAAATATTTATATTGTAAAAATGTGGAGAATAATAGTCATCTTAATAGTCTCTATTCCTTTAAACTACTACACAATTATTGCCCTTTTCACAGGACGAGAAGAAAATTAGAATAATTATCACAATTTATAACTACAAAATTAAACTTAAAAATTGTAATCAGATAGCCCAGCTGCTGTGGCTCAGTGATTGAGCATTGACCTATAAACCAGGTCATGGTTTGATTCCTGGTCAGGGCACATGCCCGGGTTGTGGCTTCATTCCCAGTGGGGGGTGTGCAGGAGGCAGCTGATCAATGATTCTCTCTCATCATTTTTGTTTGTTATCTCTCTCCTCATTGATATTTCTCTTTCTCTCCCCCCCTTTTCCTCTCTGATGTGTTCCTGTGTTGTTTGGTACACCAAAAGGTGGTGGGCTAGGTTCCCGGTCAGGGCATGTACTCAGGTGGTGGGTTCAATCCCTGCTCCGGACGCATTTGGCATGTTTCTCTCTCTTTCTCACTCTCTCTCTACATCGCCTTCCCTCTCTCTAAGATCAATTTTTTAAAATGGTATACTGCTTTTTTTTAATATATATTTTATTGATTTTTTT
>NW_006284386.1:894823-901210 GCF_000327345.1 Myotis davidii
TTAAAAATTGTAATCAGATAGCCCAGCTGCTGTGGCTCAGTGATTGAGCATTGACCTATAAACCAGGTCATGGTTTGATTCCTGGTCAGGGCACATGCCCGGGTTGTGGCTTCATTCCCAGTGGGGGGTGTGCAGGAGGCAGCTGATCAATGATTCTCTCTCATCATTTTTGTTTGTTATCTCTCTCCTCATTGATATTTCTCTTTCTCTCCCCCCCTTCCCTCTGAAATCAATCAAAACATATTTTTTAAAAATGCAATTAGATAAACTTTAAAATGTAATTAGAAAATATTATAAACATGAAATACCCATTGTGTGGATTCTGAATTTAAATACAAAACCCCAAACTATTATAATTATAATTATTTATATCATTATTATTAGTTGCCAGACAATATTAGGTGCTTTATATAACTCACCATCTAATTTAATCCTTATAAAAATCATACAAAATAAGTGTTGCTATTACCTTTATTCCTCAGATGATGAAGGTGAAGCTCAAAGCAGATAAATAACTTACACAAGGTCATACAGCAAGAAGGAAATTCATGATTCCAAACCATATCACTTCACTACAAATACAGAATAACTTCCAGCACATACAAGATGCCTCATAAACTCCATTCATAGATTCATACAACAAAAGATTTTAAGGATAGGTAAGAGAATAAAATTTAACTAGTGCATCATGTTTAATGCACTGAGGATATCTAGCTTTGGAATTATAGGTTAATTAGAAAAACATACAATTATTTTAACAAGCTGTTATTTAGTACATAAAATGGTTATCTTATGTCTAATATAAATCAATAAAAATTAAATAGTTATCATAATATATAATGGAATGCAAAATTTTAAGGTAGCAAATGGTTCCTGAAATATGTTACATTCCACTTTCTATATATATCTTAAACCGTGAAGTATGGGCAGCATCCAATCATCCCAAATAATGATCTTGCACTCTCCTTTACTTACTGCCACCTCACTCCTTACTTAGCACATATATGCATGCAAACACACACACACACACTTTCTCCATTATTAATGTATATGCTAGGCTAGGACCACAATTCTGATTTTAAACCAGTAAGAACAAGGAGCTTGTGTATTTCCATTTTTACTCCGTAGCTAGAGGCCCAGTGCACAAAATTCGAGCACTGGAGGTGGGTGGGGGTCCCTCAGTCTGGCCTGCGCCCTCTCACAGTCCAGGACATCCTTAGGACTCTGCAAACATCCCTCTTGCAGTCTGGGACCCCTCACTCCTTATCACCTGCCTGCTCACTGCTCCTTACTGCTCGGCTTGCTGTTCCTTAGATCTGCTGCGGATGGGGGAGAGGCCCCTGCCACTGGCGAAGGCAGCCATGAGCCTGGCTTCTGGCTGAGCAGCGCTCCCCCTGTGGGAGCACACTGACAACCAGGGGGCAGCTCCTGCATTAAGCATCTGCCCCCTGGTGGTCAGTACGCATCATAACGACCAGTCGTTCTGATCGTTCCACCGTAATGGTCGCTTAGGCTTTTATTATATAGATCTCATTACATCATAAGGAGATTTCTATATGATATCTATATTAACTATTGAATGAATGCATAAGCATATATAGATAAAAAGCACCAACTTTGTGGATGAGATAAAACATCCAATAATTTGTGCCACGAAGAATTATATACTAAACTTTATTCCTATCAGTTCTTCTACCAGTTATGATCCTGCCATTCCTCTAATAGTATATTATCTTTCTACAATAATCACCTGCATTCTTTAACCACAGGATGCTATTATTTTCATCCTAGGGCAGTGATGGCGAACCTTTTGAGCTCGATGTGTCAACATTTTGAAAAACCCTAACTTAACTCTGGTGCCGTGTCACATATAGAAATTTTTTGATATTTGCAACCATAGTATAAAAAATATTTACATTTTTGATATTTATTTTATATATTTAAATGCCATTTAACAAAGAAGAATCAACCAAAAAAATGAGTTCACGTGTCACCTCTGACAAACGTGTCATAGGTTCGCCATCACTGTCCTAGGGTATGGGGTGTGGTATAGAGAATGGAATATCACAAAATAGACTAAACTTTCTAAAGACAAGGCTCTCCATTTGTTTATGGTTTTCTGCATTACCCCTAATTGGCCCCAATAAATTGGTTACAATATAATGAGTGAATAGTATTTAAATATTTCAAATGTTATTGGCATGACACATATTACAAAAAGAAATTGCATTCCATTTTTTACCTAAGTCATAGAGAGGGAAAATATTTAAACATGAAGGAGCTTCACAAAATTACTGGGAAAATGCTAAAACTTATTATTTATTTTAACTTTTCAGCTCTGAAAACTATACAAACATCTACCAGTTTGACCACAATTCATAGAGTAATGGAGTACAATAATTGCCAACTCCAGGGCATTCTCAGACAGAGTCTCCATATTGCCATTAGCTGTGACAAATTATGCTTTTAAAATGTTATTGACACTGTCACACATTTGACCTTATTAAGTACTCTGTAGACATTAACAAGGTCTTTCTTTATCCTAGCCCAGCAGGAGTTAGGAAAAAAAGGTGGTTTAAGTCAAAATAAGTACCAACCAAGAAAGATACAAATGTACAGAGCAAGTTAATTAAGTCAAGAAATGGAGAAAGATTACAGGCAGGACAAAACTATGTAGAAAGGTATGGAGGTAGAGGTGCAAAACAGCAAGAAATATTCAGGAAACTGAGCACAGTATGACTAGACCAGGGGTGGGGAACCTTTTCTCTGCCAAGAGCCATTTGGATATTTACAACATCATTCACAAGTCATATAAAATTATCAACTTAAAAATTCACCCGCTATATTTGGTCAAACAATTAACTCACCCCTAATGCCTTGGCAGGGCCAGACCAAATGATTTTGCGGGCCTATACAGCCTGCGGGCCAGATGTTCCCCACACCTGGACTAGACCAAAAATTAGTGGGATATGAGGTTAGAGAGAAAGCAACAGTCAGACGATGAAGTAGTTTGTTTGGTCAAGGACTAGACTTTAATCCTAGTCTTAAGCAGTGATATCATGAGAACTACACTTCAGAAGTATAACCTTGCAGAAAATGATTTAAAAGGGGCAAGAATGAGGGGTAAATGATATTAAAGAGTCTGGGTAAATGATAAAATAGTGGTAGAGGAAGAGGTCAACTATACCAAGGGAGGGACTGGTAGGATTTGGTGATTGAGAAAATGGTGGACAAAATAGGAGTAGATTTGAAGATGATTA
Source organism: Myotis davidii (assembly GCF_000327345.1). NCBI lineage: Eukaryota > Metazoa > Chordata > Mammalia > Chiroptera > Vespertilionidae > Myotis > Myotis davidii. The sequence goes on from NW_006284386.1 coordinate 898,084, forward strand.
TTACATTTCTGGTTTATGCTACTTGGTGGATTATGCTAAGGTTAACCAGGGTTGGGAACACAAGAGAAATGCATGTTAAGGTTAGAGAAGAGATTGGAGGAGGAAAGATGAAGAAAAGGAAGGTTTGTACCATGAAGGACAATACTGAATTTGAAATGCAGTCAAGAGGCAGCTGCACATAAGGGGTCTGTGAGTTAGGAGGAATTTGGAATAAAGAGATCCATCACATAGAAGTGTCAGTTAAAGTCCTAAGGATGGATGTGGCTGCCTAAGGACAATGTACAGAATGAGCAAAGCAAAGGAACCAAGGACTTAGGACCAAGTTCTAGGAATCAGTATGTTTAAAGATCAAGCATAGAGAGCACAGATTTTAAATGCAACATAAAGTAAAAGAAAACCTAGGAGAGCTTAGTTATCATAGAAGTCGAGGGAGAAGAGAACCATGAAAAAGGACTGATGAAATAGTGTCAAATGGTACTGGAGAAGCCAATAAAATAACTTGAAAAGTGACTGCATTGTACAAACATCTGACATAATTCCCCCTATTGTACTAATTCTACTCTTATATAATATACAACTGTGAATAAGTAGAACAAGTTTCTTAAGTAATATCAGGCATTCATTCAACACAATATTTAATATATGTATTATTTTCCCCAAGTGTTCTCCTTATTCATATGCTGCTGTGTCATGTTTTATTATAAGTGTATCTCCACTGACACATGATAAATGATTTATGCAAAGCTACTTCCTCTTATGTGATGGTATGAGTACACTAATAGCTAATTTACAAGTATGCTGGGAGTGAAATCTCAACACATGAGAACTACTGTGGAAAGAATCAAGCTACAGAGGACCAATACATGTATCTGATGGTTTGTCCATTTAAGCAACATGTGTTTTTTGCATAAAACTCTTTTAAAAATAAATTATATAACTGCCACATTTTTAATCCTCACCTGAGAATATATTTATTGACTTTGGAGAAAGAGGGAGAAGGACAAGCGGGGGAAGGGGAGGGGAAGGGGGCAGGGAAATGGAGACATTGATATGAGAGAGCAACACTGTTCGTTGCCTCTCATACATGCCCTTACCAGGAATCAAACCTGTAGCCTGGGTATATGCCTTGACTGGGATTGAACCCACAACCTTACTGGTGTATGGGACGATCCTCCAACCAACTAAGCCACCCAGTCAGGGCTGCTACATTCTTAAACAAAATATCCTAAATATAACTTATTATTTTATTGCTCACTCAGGGGCATGATTGAATATGTGAGCTGTGTGTAACACAGAAATACCCTCAGGAGCTATTGAGGTGTTTAGAGTCATTTGCTCTGACACTAAACAAAACCAAATGTTGTAATATTCGCACTCTAGTTCCAATCTTTAATGGTTTCGATCTCCTCCTCCCTTGCTTTTAGTCTGTCAGTTGTCACTTCTTGATCATTTTAGTGAACCTGTCTGAAATAAACCCTCTTCCGACTTCCCAAGCTGTGCTAGTCTGCTGTGGATAGAACGCAGTTCATTGGGCTCATTGAGGCACCATAGAGAGAAGGAGTTAACAGGTTCTGATTAAAGGCCAAAAGGTTTTTGTCATCACAAGGCTTGATGGATTCGATGACATTTTGTAGGTTGCTCAGATTATTTGGTTTTATTTCTTCTTTGGCTCTCAAAACATGATCAATCTCTCCAACAGGTAAAGTCAGGATAAGTGAACCTATTACACATCAGTGAAGTGTATATTTACTGCTGTGTGTTTGTGCACATGTCTAATGACCACATGAACGAATATTTTATTATTATTTTGGCACGTTAGAAAACATTTTTAAAATGTATTAAGTCATGCTAAAGGCATTTCTGCTCAGAGCTCCTGAGTGACGTTAAGACATGGCACCTTTCAGAGTAAGTCTTTAAAGACTGCCTCTTTTTATAGTACATCATTGGAGGCTTACTATACTGCTTTCTCTTTCCATAAACAACTATTATAAATGTTTAGTGTACCCTAGTTCTTCCTGCTGGGCTGTGCAGAAATCAGTTTCAAATGTATGTTGATATTATTTCACTCTGTCTTCTTTTGTGAAGTGACTGGCAGACTACTCTGGCCTCAATTTGCCTACTGGAATTCCTTTTCCTGTCTCCCATCCTAACGTAATACCGGTTCCTATTTATCCTTCAAGACCTACTTAAAGCATCACCTCCTCACTGAAGCCTTCCTAGATTTATGCAGGATATACCTCAATGTGCCTTTGTGTTCTCATTAAATCTTTCCAGGAGGAAAGGGATATGGGTATGGGAGGGTTAGTATTTCAAGTAAAGTGTTCTATATTATAAAATATTTGAGGGCATTTAAAAGTCTACAGCATATTTGGGCAACACCAGATTTAGTATGGCTCAAACTATGGTACAATCAGGAGAGTAACAGGCTCAAAGCTGGGGCCACACTAATAGATGTCATACATCATGATTAGGCACTTCACCTTTATCAAGATAGCAAATGGTCATCAGCATAGCTTTCTAGGAATGCTGCTATGTTAGAACTGGATTTATATTTTTAAGGATAACTGATAACAGTACAGAACATTTGTATGGTGAGAAGAATGTATCAGTATAGGGTACTAATTTAAAAAATTGTTGAAATAATATTGGTGGGAGAAGATAAAGGCAATGGGGGTAGAGAGACAGGGATGAATTCATAGTCTGTTCTTTAAGACTTGATAATGGATTAGATGCAAGGACAAAGAATAATGAAGTCTGGAGGAACACTGGAGATTAGGTAGATAATGATAACTCTATAATCTAAAATGAGAAAGACAGAAAGAAGAGTAGACTTCTTTTGGGGGGAGTCAGGTTAAGGAGAAGAGAGAGTGAGCTCAGGAGTTACTGTGTTAAGAGCATGGGCAAAGGACCTAAATAGACACTTTTCAAAAGAAGACATACAGAAGGCCTGAGAGACATATGAAAACATGTTCCAAGTCACTAATCATCTGACAAATGCAAATAAAAACAACATGAGGTACCAACTCACACCAGTCAGAATGGCTATCATCAACAAATCAACAAACAACAAGTGCTGGAGAGGATGTGGAGAAAAAAGAACACTCGTTCACTGCTGGTGGCAACGCAG
>NW_006284386.1:901479-918155 GCF_000327345.1 Myotis davidii
CCTGCATATCAGATATTTACATTACGATTCATAACAGTAGCAACATTACAGTTATGAAGTAGCAATGAAAATAATTTTATGGTTGGGTCACAACATGAGGAACTGTATTTAAAGGGCCAGAAGGTTGAGAACCACTGTGGTAAGAGATCAACCAGAGGACTTGTATGCATGCATATGAGCAAAACCAATGGACACAGACGGGGGAGGGGGAGGACATGTACTGGGGGTGTGGATGGTCAGGGAGATGTCGATGGGGGGAAAAGAGACTTATGTAATACTTTAAACAACAATTTAAATTTTTTAAAAAAGCATGTGCTCTGGAGCCAGACACCCTAGTGTCTAATCTGGGCTTTGCTACCTATTCACTTTGTGATCCTGAGCAAGTTATGTAACCTCTGTGAGCCTCAGTTTACTCATCTATAAAATAGGAATACTACTACTCCCTCTCATGGAATTGTTGTGAGGTTTAAAAATGAGGTGATATATGTAAAATATTTAGAACATTGGCACATGACTTAGAAATGCTATTTTTTGTATTTTATTTTTATGATGTCTACAAGACATCTAGTTAGGCCATTAGACATGTAGGTTTGAATAGAGAGAGATATGAGCTGGACTTTAAATCTGGGGAATCAGTAGAATCTAGTGGATGTTAAAGCTACAAGTCAATTAAGGACATTCATGAGGAAAATAAAATATATATGTATATGAATATATATATGAGTATATACAAAAATGATAATAGAAAAAGACCAAGGACAGAACTTAGAGAACAAAATACCCAAGAAGAGAAACAACATGAAGAAGATAAAGAGTAATTAAAGGTAGTTAAAGAACAAGGAGAGAATGGTGCCTGAAAAGCCAAAGGCAGAAAAATTTTCAAGGAGGGAGGGGATCAATAGTGCCAAGTGATCAGGATTGGAAATAGGCCATTGGATTTTGAAATTAGAAGATCACTGTTGACCTTTTCGTGAACTGTGAAAAAGCTGAGCTGTGAAAGGTAATTTAGGAAACAGAGAAAACAAGTATCGGTGATTCTTTTAGAGATTTAAACTATAAAATGTAAAAGGAAGATGAGAGGCTAGTTCAAAGGTAAGTAGGATCAAAAGAAGGTGTTGTAGTATGAGGGAAACTTGAGAATGCTACTGAGCTGAAGGGAAGTCAATGAAGAGAGAGTATATGAATGTATGTGATTTACTGTCTTATCTATGTTTTGAAGTACTGAAGATAATGAAAATGCTACTCAGATATAAAAGTTCACTTTAAAGATGAGCTAGAAAACTTCTGTGAGAAGTGAGTAATCTGTTTTAAAACACAAAAAAAGAAAAAAGGTATATAGTTGTGATTTAAAAATATAATTAGTCCTGTATTTTAACAGAATTACTTCCTAAGACTTTAATAACATTTTGAGAAGTCTCTGGATACTACCAAAATAGAAAAGTCATTCTGTTAAAATACAACACTAACTATATTTTTTAAACAACAAATTTAAACTTACTTTTCATTCTGCATTCTGAATGTATTTTTGAGCTTTTAGATAATATTTTTTCATTCACATGAAATAGTCCAAATAAATAAACCCACAATTCTGGGAGAGTAATAGGCTCTGTATATAACAAAATTATTAATTTCTGTAGCTCATTAGAATAGGAAATTATAATTTTTTTGATTTGCAGGTGTTTGCATCTGTAGCAAGTATTCAACAATTTCTTGAATACCTAACAAGATGTCTATAATTCTTCAATATGTTTACTTGTTAACAACTTGCCATTTTATCAGTCCATTCAGCCCAGCTTCCTGAAGACTGGAAAATGTCATTCCCTTCTCATCATTTTGGGTGAACTACTCTATGACAGAGGTGTCATTTTAAAGGTCAAACAATTCAATATATTAATGTTGACATCACAAAGATCTGGCTTCAAATCAAAGCTCTACCCCTCAACAGCTATGCAATTTTGAGTGAGCTATGTAACGAAAACATTCACTATATCTAAAACACCTAATTACTCCTAAACAAGCTTTGCAAGACCAGTACACACGCCTATATATGACTGACAGTCAAAGACATTTAGCTGGGTAAGCCAAAGGAACAAGGACAAAGATTTCAAGAAATCATCTAACAAGACAGTTTTCATACTTTTCAGTAGAGATATTAAATTTTATTTAGACACATTTTATAATAAAAAGTGTATTGTAAAAACAAAAAACTGAGCCCAGCTGGTGTGGCTCAATGGGTGAGCATGGACCTAAGAACCAGGAGGTCATGGTAGGATTCCCAGTCAGGGCACATGCCTGGGCTGTGGGCTCAATCCCCAGTAAGGGCGTGCAGGAGGCAGCTGATCAATGATTGTTTCTCAGATGTTTCTATCACTCCCTCCCTCTCTGAAATAAATAAAAATATAATTTAAAAAGAAGAAAAAAAATAACTGGAAGTAAATATCCCAATTATTTTAAAAAAATGTAATATCCTGGACATAAATGGCACACCATAACAGAATATCCAAACTGCTCATTATAGTTGGAGCAGAACTAACAATGAACAAATTTCCTTAAATATCTGAAGAGTGATTATAGCTTTGTAACACTACAGTATTCTCCTTGGACAAGCCAATTCATCTATCTGCTATAGCTTCAAATGCTGGTGAAAAAAAGAACCAACAATTGATAATAAGAGAAAAAAGAGAAAAAGAAAATGCTTACTTTATATCAGGTAAGACATTTTAATATTTAAACACTTACTGCTAAATAATAGTACCTACATAGCTGGGTTGTTGTAAGAATTAAATCAGATAATACACATAAATTGTTTAGCCCCGGATCTCACACTATAAGTATGGTTAATAAATATGCATTCTCACCAGTCAAGAACAAAGTTATCATTCATAAAATAGGTCATTTCCTGAAATTATCTAAGAAAAGATACCAAGTTTTGTCATTTTCTAAAGAAAACATTTAGGCTGGGTCTATACAGGTTGTCAGGTAAACACTGTCCTAAGAGTTGCAATTCAATCACCACGATTCTGGTGAGTCAGACTTCCGAATGCTGGGTATGGCACAAAGAGAGATGCACTTTGTTTTTTTAAATTTCTAGAAGCCCACAGACATCGTTAACCCTTTTTAAGACAATGACATTGGCTGGATTGTTTGTGCTGTTGTCCTGATTATTGCTAAGGCTTTAATTTCTGCAGTTTATTGCATTAATTACTAAATTTCTACCCAAATATTAATGATAATCCTAATCATCATATTTGTAATAATCCAAAGTACTTTTTCTAATTTTAAGCCATTTGTTATTCTCACAGACAAAACTTCTAGTTTTTCTGAACAACCAAGCAACAGGAAGAATTTCATTTTTATGTTCCATTCAATTTAAGTGTTAGCACAAATGGCATCACACAAAATGAGTCCTCTATAATTCTAGAAGCAATTTAAGACAAAACTAGACTCACCTGTAATTGCAAAGCTTCATGATTTTCTAGCCCTTCCACGATTGGTGAAAATCGTTCTCTGTTATATCTTTCTGCGGCTGTAGTTATAGCCCCTAAAAGTTTCTCTAGGCTAGAGAGAAAAAAACAGAAAATGAATGAAACGTATCTCACACCCACATTGTGAATATGCGGTTTTCTCGATCAGATTTCCCTGCTTTCTTTTTGGTGCTTGATCAGTAGATAGATCACCACAATTAAATAATTGTGTTTCTATCTGCATATTTCAACACATCAAATATTGATAACATTAAATAATTTTAGGGCATCAGCAAGAAAATTCAATTTAAAAATCTTGAGGATATTTTTTTTTTCCTGGGTGACAGTTTTCAAAAGATACTTAACTGATAAACACTGAAATTTAAAATTTCAGGTTTTGATATTTTGTGTAACAGATATTAATTAATATCTCTGCAACCCCAAACGGTACCGACAAATATTAAGTTTATTCAAGTGTAATCTGACTGTAATTGTATTTATTTATTTATTTTGAATTTTTATAAGATCTCAAATGCTCTCCCGAATGAAATTTTATAATAAAGTGCTAGAAAGAGTAAAAAATCTTAAAAAGGACTTAAAAACATTAACATTCTTTGAAAATGGAATAAACAATGCCTGAAAGAGAATGCCTAGGCAATTAGAGAAGTATCTATAATCACCTAGCACAAGGAACTCAGTTACCTGAACAAATTAATAAAGACTATCTCTTGTACAGCGTCTGAATCAAATTCAATTCTATGTATTATACTACCCTTATAAAATTATATCTGAAATTATATTTAAAGCATATCAAATATAGCAGGGTAGGGTGTATTATATGAATTAACTACTGAAGCCTCAGTTTTGCATATGTTACCTCATTTATAGTTTGTTCTCACTGAGATAAGATTTAATGCCATATAGTAATATCTTTGTTTGTTTGTCTTTTGGTTTCTAAGGACACATTAGCCAGCGCTAACCAACATCTCATTTTATTCTAGCAGGTATGAAAAAGTCAACACATTAGAATATTCCTAACTCTTTGCATAGCCCTGTTCAGATTCAAATGGAAATTACTGCTGGCTCGCAAAGTGTGAGGAAACATTTTAGTTCATGTCCTTAGCAGGTATTTCATTATTTATCACAATTGTTTCTTATTAACTAGACATATTAATGACATTAAATTTGAAATTTTGCTTCTGATTCAATATTATTTCCATAAGAAGAAATGATCTAATGCAGGGTCAGCAACGGCTTGCTGAAACTGGCACTTTTACCACAGACTTTCTAAAAAATTACCCAGACGTTCTGTTCTTTCTTTTTAACAGATTAGTTTATTTCATTCTATGGATGATTGCTTTATCTTTTCACTTACCATAGGCAGGTAAAATACTTCTATAAAATAATAGTACAAAATAAAAGAATCTAGTTAATTTAATTACTTCAAGTAGCCCAATTTTGTGATGTGCACGTGTGGGGGGGGGAGGGATAGGGGTGGGCGTGTGTGTGTGTGTAAGTGTATGTGTGTGTATAGCCAAAATTACTCTGATTATTATCCTATATTTCTAGTAATTGCTTTACCGTCAGCAAGACAAAATTCTATTCATTCACTTTGAATCCAACTTTGAAGAATTCCCCATTAGGATTCTATCTCTTTAAACCTATTTTTCAAAGAATCAAACAGAGCTAAAATGTAACTAGATAAGATAAAAATGCTACTAATTTTTTCCTAAAATTTCACATTATTTTTATGCAAGTTATCTAAAGAAACAGCATACAAGTAGGACTTATTAATTTCTCAAGTGTCATTTTTATGCAATTAATATAACATAGCAATACTTACATGTTATCTTCTCCGACAATGCAAATAGCAGAAAGTATTTTTACTATTTCAGTCATCATGTTGGGTTGTTTGGGGTCAATAGCTCTTGCCAATAGTAAAAGACTTCTTTCATCTCCTAGAATCCTTTGCAATCCAAACTTAAGAAAAAAAGAACTTTCATTCACAATGTCTTTGGAACATATATTTAATTTAAAAAATACAACTTACAATGATTTTCTAAAAACCCATACCTCCACAATAAGGTTCTACCTAATTATATGAACGTTCTTTAACAAGCAGTTATTTGTCTTTGTTTTTTATTTGAAATGACTGCATCTTGGAGTTTTTAGCCCTTGATCAGATACGATCTCCATTAGCCTGTCTAAAATTCTATAAAGATCTGGGAGAAATATGGGAACAATCAGTATTTCTTCAACAAAGAAGAACATGTAAAGCACATACTGATATGATTTTCTAAAGTAATTCCACTTATGTCACTGGGTCTCCCTGGAGATATCTGCAATTCATGGTTAAATTCTCCAATATGTTTGTATAAAACATTAAGTTGAACAAAAATGGTGAAATGTTGAAAAGCTCTCTCTATGCTATATTCCAAGTAAAGCAAGAAGCCTTTGTACAGATTGTCCTAGACCAGTGATGGCGAACCTTTTGAGCTCGGCGTGTCAGCATTTTGAAAAACCCTAACTTAGCTCTGGTGCCGTGTCACATATAGAAATTTTTGGATATTTGCAACCATAGTAAAGCAAAGATTTATATTTTTGATATTTATTTTATATATTTAAATGCCATTTAACAAAAAAAAAAATCAACCAAAAAATGAGTTCGCATGTCACCTCTGACACGCGTGTCATAGGTTCGCCATCACTGTCCTGTACCTTCTCTGTTATCCTCCCCCTTCAGACAGCTGTGCTGCATTCTGAAAGCTATGAACACAGAGAAATGGCACCTGGATTTCAATACGTGTCACATTCAACTGGGCAGAGAAGACACCCCTTTCATTTATTTTCCAGTCCTGAGTACGTGTGCGCAAGTGCGCATTATAAAAATGAATAGGTATAGACATTTTAAAGAAAGCCCAAAATGTAGGTTTTCACTACATTAAGGTAATATATTCTTTGATCTTTGTCCCACAAAGTATTTCTCAGATTTCTGATGAAACAGGTTTGTTTTTTTTATAGTCTAATGGTGAAATCTGACAACATTTCATCAGAGTAAAATGGCCATTTCAAGCTAACCTTTAGTTAAGTACCAAGCATATGAAGACTTTCATGGTTACTAATTTAACTTCTAAAAGAATTCATGGGGAAATAACTGAAGCTCTTAAATGTAACTTTAGCAGAGGTCAAAATAAATAAGGAAATAAAAGAAAAAACATAAAAGGAAATGGAAGAGACAAAATATAAAAGCAGCAAAGAAAACAGAAGGAATATGTATGCATAAAGGTGGCCAGTGGATAATAAATAGTAAAAAAAAAAAAAAAAGTGAAAAACACAGGTGTAAAACTGACAGATGATTACCACATAATTACCAAACTAAAATAACAACTTTAAAAATCATACTGAGAGTGAAATCATTTAAATTTTCAGCTGAAGGACTTGTATGCATGCATATAAGCATAACCAATAGACATAAGACACTGGGGGATAGGGAAGCCGGGAAAATGTCAAGAAGGGGAAAAAAGGAGACATATATAATACTCTTTGTAATACTTCAAGCAATAGAACAAAATTTTTTTTAAAAAGTATGATAAAAAAATAGATCCAAAGACAAAGAAGCATTGAACTGACTGTCAAATCTCAGAGGGAAAGCAGGGGAGGGTAGGAGAAGGGGGTACAGATCAATGTCTTTGAGTGGCATTATTTTATCGTTTGACATATATGCTGTGTGCAGCAGTCCTCATAGTTGTGACTGTCCTAATCAATGAACTTGCAGATCAACCAATGAACTTGCATGCATGTAAGCATAACCAATAGACACAGACAATAGGAGGGTGAAGGCTTGTGGTGGGGGATGGGGAGAAAAGGGGGACATATGTAATATTTTCAACAATAAAGATTTAAAAAAAGAAAAAAATCATACTGAGAGTGAAATCATTTAAATTTTCAAATTTACATTTATTGTTTAAAAGTATTTTATAATATGTAGGGATATACTGATAATAAAAATGAAGGTATGAGTAATAATGAAAAAACATAAATCTAAACCTCAGAGCAATATTACAGCAAAGGAAGTTAAGAAGAAATTGATAGCTTTTTATGATCCTATTCTGACATGCACTGTATAAGGAAGAATAATTTTTGAAGTAGGTAATATAAACTCCTTAGGGCCAACAAATTTGATGTTTAAGTCATTTCAGATGAAACTTTGATTCTTTGATTAAGACAACTTATTTCAACACAAAGTGGACTTATCACTATATATTTTTATTTTGAATGCATACTTTCGCCTATTATTTCATATGCCTATAAATATCCACCATGTATTCATGTTCTGAGCCTCTATGTGCAAGATATTAACATGCCCTATCTTAACCTTAGTTTAGAACAATCTAAGTCAAATCATTATGTTTGTATGGAAAATACAATAATTAATTAATAATACTACAAGAATAAACACTGTGTTTTGCACATTCACAACTGTAAGCCTACTTTTGCCCCACCCTGTATATACACACTTACATGTAATCCCATATAATTAAGAAAGCCTTTGAAGATTACTTAGACTATCTTATTGCACTGGTTATTAATAGCTATATTTCACATTTGGCAAGCTTTTTTATCGTTATAATTATTCATGTCTATTAATATTTGAGATTCTTAAAACACCATCTAAAGGAAATTAAGTAATTAGTAAATTAAGCAGTGGTATTTTACTTATGGAAATATAAAGCAAATCATTTCTAAGACAGTAACAAAATAGTTTATAGAAAAAAATAATTTTAAGGAACTCAACATTTGCAACAGCATGAATGGACCTGGAGAGCATTATGCTAAGTGAAATAAGCCAGTTGGAGAAAGACAAGTATCACATGATCTCACTCATATGTGGAATCTAAGAACAAAATAAACTGATGAACAAAATAGATCCAGAGACATGGAACCATGGAACAGACTGACAAATCTCAGAGGGAAGGTGTGGGTGGGAGTTGGGGGAGGGGGGTGAGATTAAACCGGGAACATATATGCATAGCCCATGGATACAGGCAATAGGGAGAAAGACAAGTATCACATGATCTCACTCATATGTGGAATCTAAGAACAAAATAAACTGATGAACAAAATAGATCCAGAGACATGGAACCATGGAACAGACTGACAAATCTCAGAGGGAAGGTGTGGGTGGGAGTTGGGGGAGGGGGGTGAGATTAAACCGGGAACATATATGCATAGCCCATGGATACAGGCAATAGTGTGGTGATCGCTTGGAAGGGGTGGTGAAGGGTAGAGGAGATCAATGGGGGGAAAAACAAATGGACATCTGTGATACTTTCAACAATAAAGATAAATTTAAAAAAAAAAACAACAACTTTAACTTCATAACCTTAGCACAGACTACTTTTAGAAAAAAAAAAAAACCCTTGTATGGATTATTTCACTGAGTCCCACATAATGCAAGAAAACCCCACACTATTTTCCAGAAATGTCTTTTACGTATGTTAACTGACATTAATTGAACATAAAAGAAAAAGAAATCTTAACCTTATAATGTTCTTAGCAAATAAGTCAAACCATGGCTTTGAATTTTGCTTTTCAAAGGAATAAAAACACTAAGAAAATTCTATTCAATATTTGACATCTAAATTTTTCTCCACTATAAAAGAAAAAAAGGCATTATCTAATTTGGGAATAAGACTTACGTGTTTGCATGATTATAAAAACTTACCAATAAATATTTTGTGAAGGAAAATACATTTTAAATACTATTTAAATAAACCATGGTGATTTGCATCAGAAAGACCTTTCTGTAAACTGAATAAGCACAAACTATTGTGTATGTTTCATACTTTCATACTGTTGAGTAAGTTCTCACCCTTTGTGACAGAGGCAGAAATAAACACTTACCTTATTATTCATAAATGCTTTGAGGCACTGAATAAGTTTATGCTGATTCTTCTTGTCAATATTTTCTTGCCTGAATAAAAGAAAAGAAAAACCTATTATACTGTGCCTAAACATTTCCCCTTCGGTGATTTTTTCATGTTTATTCTTACTGTTTCTTGTCCAGAAGCTTTTCCAGCACATCCAGTAAGAGTCCAAGACCTTCATGGCCAAAGTTGTTAACCCAGCTAGGAAATAAACAAACAAAAAAATGCATAAATCAGTTTGTATATTGAAAACATGAAGTATCTACAATGAAATTTTGATTTTCAAATATGATAATCCTATCTTTATATTGCTCATCATTCTTTCTCCTACTCCTACTGCTTCAAGCATCCTCTGTGAGGATGACTCAAGATCTTTACCTCAATGTCACAATTCTCTTCACATTTTAGATTGCCCACTCCACAGCCCTGCCTTGGTTGTTTCTCCAGCAACAAATACTTAAACCTAAACTTATAAGCCGAATTTATCTTCCTCTGTGCCCCTGCTTCCCAAAATCAACTCCTCTTCCATTCTTCCATGTTGTTAACTATACCACTATACTTTTAATCATTCAGACTTGAAATACTTGCATAATCTGTGACCCCCTCATCAATATTTTTAAAATATATTTTTATTGATTTCAGAGATGATGGGAGTGGGAGAGACAGAAACATCAATGATGAGAGAGTATCATTGATCAGCTGCCTCCTGCACACCCCCTTTTGGGGATCGAGCCCGCAACCCGAGCACGTGCCCCCCACCGGAATCGAACTCGGGACCTTCCAGTCTACAGTCCAATAATTTATCCACCGAGCCAATCCAGCTAGGGCCCCTCATCAATATTTATTGAGTGCATATATGTTGTGCCAGCATGTTCTATTTAGGTGATAGATATATAACAGGCATCAAAAGTAAGCCCTCACCCTCATATAGGTTACTGTCTCAAAGAGGGAGACAGATGATAACCAGATAAACATATAATAAAATGTCACTTCTTTGGTGCAATGAACAAAAATAAACATTACTAAATGGAACAGGAGTGGTCAGGGACAAATTCTCCATAAGGTGGCATTTGTGTAGAGCCTTGAAGAAAATAGGGACTTTCCCAGGAGGGGGAATAAGTGCAACTGGGTACTGAGGTGGTAGCTACTGTACTTGGAAATTCCAGGAGCTGTGAGGAAACCTGAGTGGCTAGAGCTGAATAACAGGGCCTGCGTGAGCAGCAGGAGATGAAGTCCCATGTGTGCTAGAAGGCTGGAGATTAATCAGGTAGAGTTTCCTTTGACATATTATCCAGTCCTGAATATGCTACTTCTAGAAGGTCTCCCACACATGCGCTGGCCCTCCTTTCCATTGTCTCTGCTAACATTCTAGTGTAGCCCTAGTCACCTTAACAAGCCAGGAACCTCCCAACCAGGTTCTCTGCAGCTTCATTTGTTCTTTTATTCATTTTACAAAATACCACACTTGATTGAACTTAACTAGTCTTTTGTCCAAAGTTTTCCTGTGGACTACCTAACACATTTCAAATCCTGACTCTGATCTAGCATCAACCGACCTTTACAGCCTCGGGCCTTATACCACATGTTCTAGTGAAAGTCAGACACTGTCCTTCCTGGAGTCCTCCCTGCACTTCCCTGCATTTCTTAATTTATGTTTCTTTCCATAAGGCAACCCCAACTCCATCTCTCCAAATCCTTCAGGGCTCAAGTTGACTGTCAATTCCTCCATTAGTGTTTTTCCCCATAAGCTTTCCATCCAAATAGGAGTTACTGTTCCTTTGAACACCCATGTATCTTTATTTCTTATTGTTTTATTATGCCGTTCTTGTCACACATGTCTTACAAACCTTTCTGTATTAAAAATTCTGTTAAGACAGTTATATTATCTCATTTATCTTTCTGTCTTCAATAATACTTAGCAGGCTAGCTTATATGTAGTCAACACTAAGTAAATATTTGCTAATTCAAATTTAAATAAACTTACTGACTTGTGTGATTAAGACAATCAGTAGTCTCATATTGCCCAAGAACTTCACAAATGTAAGTTAATATATAGCAGACTCCTATAAAGCAAAAATTAAAATCTATACATATTTAAACAATGACTATATTTCTATTTCAGTCTTTACATTTCATGTCTTCTAAGGTAAAGCTTATCAACAAAATAGCTAAATTTCTAAGAAAATATCAGTAAGAATCGTTTTTAAAAAATAGCTCAAATATTCAAAACCAATCACATCCACAATATCATTTTAAACAAATTCTGCTTTAATTTTCACAGTGGAAATGAAAAAAATCAATATGGCATTGTAATGATCATTGGCAGCAAGCTACTATTCAATTGAGGCATGTAATCAACCAGTACAATGAGCAATTTTCTCTAAAGACTCTTGATAATCAGCTGGGCAGTGGTGGAAGGATAAAAGGACACCAGCTCTAAGCATAATAAATTATATTTAATCCATCAGAGAGAAATCAGCAGATATCATTACAGTACAACATACCCTACAGCAATCTCAAAATAATAGTTCTGACCAAATTTCAGATCTCCTTTGGCATTTGGGAAGGATAAAATGATCTCTGAATTCCTCACATTTAACGCATACAAATTATTTTTAAGATTCTAAATTTTACTCGTACTCTTTTTACACCTAGTACTATTAATATTATTAGGGTGATTTCTTCCTGGGGCTAGGAAATTGTTTGATACAAGGGCATGATTTATATCTGTTCACTTGAAATCAGTCACCCAACCTACACACCCCGGACTGCTTCAAATTGAGCAGTTTATGGTACTTTGATTTCATTTAGTGCAAATTACTATTGGTCTGGAAAAATCAGGACACAATCACAAAACTTAAGTGTGAGGAGGTGGGCCTATTTGTAACAAACTAAGCCATGAAAAGTCTTAACCAAGAATACCTTAGGCCAATGGGCAGTGGAGACCTAGTAAGAATCCTCAGAACTTTACAGAGAATAGGAGTCCAAAAGGAGTCTGTTGCTAAGGGGATAAAACGATAATGATGCAGCATGAGAAGGATAAAAGAAAGGGGGCAATTAGACATCCCTTTTTTTACCTTTTTCTCTTGCCAGCATCATTTCTCTGCTTTTAGGCACTGGACACTTTGTGGCCTCTAGCCAAACACTATTTTCTCCCACTCTCTCCCTCTCCCCATGACTCATAAGCAGTTTAAAAACAAAATGCTGCCCTAACCGGTTTGGCTCAGTGGATGGAGCGTCGGCCTGCGGACTGAAGGGTCCCAGGTTCGCTTCCGGTCAAGGGCATGTACCTTGGCTGTCTATCCCTCTCCCTTCCTCTCTGTAAAAAATCAATATAAAATATATTTTGAAAAAAATGCTGGCTGTGATAGTTAAGCAGGAATTTTGACACTGTAACACAAGAAGCATAAATCAGTGGTTCTCAAGGTGTGTGTCCCAAACCAGTAGCATCAATATCATCTAGGAACTCATTAGAAATGCAAATTCTTGGACCCCAACCTAGACCTATGGAATGAGTAACTCTGAGGGTGGGGCCTAGCAGTGTGGGTTTTAACTGCTCCAGGTGATTCTGACGCTTGCTCAGGTTTGGGAACCAGTGATATAGAAACATGGTTCGCTAACAAGTAGAAGAGCCTTTCTCAGGAAGCACTGAGGCTCAAAACTCAAGATTGCTTTAGACACCCTGCCAACCATACTGAACACTCCCACTGCCACAGGACAGAGATACAGAATCCAGTCAAAGCAAGTATATTTGGTATATTTTACAGAGCATGCAAGTTCCAGCTCTGAGTTATTCAGTACTAATTGGAATATCTAAAAATATAAAAATAGGGCTCTAGATTGTTTTGCTCAGTGGATAGAGCATTGGCCTGCAGACTGAAGGATCCCAGGTTTGATTCCAGTCAAGGGCACATGCCTGGGTTGCTGGCTCGATCTCCAATAGGGGGCATGCAGGAGGCAGCCAATCAATGATTTTTCTCTCATCATTGATGTTTCTCTCCCTCTCCCTTCCTCTCTGAAATCAATAAAAAAAAGAAAATACAATTGATGACTTGATTTAAAATCTGATTCCAAGACTGCAAATAAGGACAGATAAACACAAATTTAAGGACAGATAAACACAAATTTTCTATTATATCTCAACTCTGAAACAAGAAATTGCAATTTATCACAGTCCCTAAATTTATAAGAGGCATAGAAGCAGCCAGGGATGATGAAAAACCAAACAGAAGAAAAAATGGGGAAGGAGATTGATCTCTCATAATTTTCATAACCACTCTAAAACACAAGTTGTTTTTTTCTAATATATGATTTACATACAGAAAAATTCATCATTTTGACAAAGGTATAGTCATGCAATCTCCAACACAAACAAGATATGCAACATTTCCATCACTTCAAAATATTTTCTCTTTTTTTCTTCGCAGTCAATCCCTTTTCCCTACTCCCAGGTCCCTGGCAACCACCTATCTGATTTGTGTCCCTATAGTTTTGCTGTTTCAATAATATCTTTAGAAATGGAATCACACAATGTGCAGGATTCTGTGTCTGGCTTCTTTAACTCGGCATAAATGTTATTATATTCAACAATTAGGTGCATGGATCAGCAGTCTACTCCTTTTTTGGTTATGCCACAATTTATTTTATACATTCATCAGTTGATGAGCATCTAAACTGTTTCCAGGTTTTGGTGATGATGAATAAAGCTACTACAAATATTAACATGTAAGTTTTTTGTGTAAGCATATGTTTTCACTTGCTTGGGAAAATAATTAGGAGTTGAATTGCTGGCTCTTATGGTAAATGTATGCTTAACTTTTTTACAAAGCTACTTTCCAAAGTGGAATTCCTTCAGCAAAGTGTAACAGTTCCAATTGCTCCAAATCCTTCCAGGCACTTCATACTGTCAATCTTTTCAACTTCAGCCATTCTGAACACTATTTTCAGACACGGAAACTGAGAAGCAAAGTAGTCAAGTAATTTGCCAAACATCACTCAACAAGTATGATTTCTAGGACTCAAACCCAGATCTGACTCAAAAGCTCATGCTTATTTGAAACATACCATTAAAAATTAATAACAGGACCAGTGTACAATTTTCTAAAACAATATCTGGCTAATTGCTCCACCAATAACTCACTGAAGAAGAATCACTGCTTGTTCAGAACCGCATTGAACTTGTAACTATGTCTATGTCTAGACACACAATATATGGTTTGTATTATTGGACAGTTTACTTCATTCATTTAGGTGTGATAAGTACCTCTCAATCCCTGTTTCTATTATATTTAAAGCCCTAGCTTCATAAGAAATCTACCAAATAATGTTAAGAAAAGATATCTGGAAACTCCAACTAAAACTTCCAATCAAGGTTTAGGTAAGACAGCTTATTAGAATAGAGCCAGAATAGAGCTTATGCTTTTTTTAAAAAAAAAAATAGGCTGTATAATCCACAGTTTCATTTTTAGGTATTAACATACTGGTGATTTTATGCCATCATGTTACCGAAGTTAAACAGTTGCCTTGCCTGGCCAGTGTGGATCAGTGGTTGAGCACTGACCCATGAACTAGGAGGTCATGGTTCAATTACCTAGTTTGCCAGGCTCGGTCCCCATTAGGGGATATGCTGGAGGCAGCTGATCTATGATTCTCTTTCATTGATGTTCCTATCTCTCTTTCCTCCCTCTCCCTTCCTCTCTGAAATCAATAAAAATAAAAAAGATTCTATTAAAAAAATTTTAATGAGGTGTCTTGACATGATACATATGCATGGTGATATTTGTAGCCATCACTTGTCAGGAGACCAAGTGGAATAAATAAGCCACCGAAACAAAACAAATACAAAGATCAGTCAGGATGATTAATGTATGAGTGAACAAGAAGCCACAGTTAGAACTGAAGACTGAAAAAGAAGCCAAGAAGATGATCTAGGGAATAAGAGGAACTGACCCACAATGAGATAGTGTTTCTGAACTTAGGTATAAATGGCTTAGGTATATCAGGCAGTCCAACATTTGTTACATTGCTAAAGAAGTTAAAAATTAAAGACCTTTCCCAAGTTTACTCAAAGGTCACAAAAATATCACTCCATCCATCAATGAAATATGCTGTGAGGCCACACAGTGGCGTAGTTAAGTGCATGTGCTTTAGAAGAAGACAGATCCAGGTTCCAATCCCATCTCTACCATAGTCAACCTGTGTTATTTTTTATCAGTTACTTAAACTCTCTAAGCTCATTTTCTCATCTTCAAAATAGGGATGAGAATAGTACATATACCCCATAAGGTCTTTGTGACTACTAAATAAAATAATGCTTGTAAAATAGCACAGTGAAGCTTGCATTAAAATATTTGTGAAAATATTAAAAATAAAAAATGTAAATGTTCTTTTAATCTTCTAGTCCAAAATTCAGTATGAAATTTAGGCATAAAGACTACTTTTTAATAATATTAACATTTATCATTCATTTATTAAAAAGTATTTTAATTATTAATATGAAATATGCATTAGAATCTAAATAGATGCTAGATAATTTGTATGTCTGGTACTCATATTACCTTTTGTGTTTTCTTTAACTTTGTATATATTTATTTTCCACTATTTTAGCACTTGCCAATTGACATTGGAACCCTATATTATAAAAGGCCAATATGCAAATTGACCAAATGGTGGAACAACTGGTCGTTATGAAATGCACTGACCACCAGTGGGCAGATACTCAACACAGGAGCTGCCCCCTGCTGGTCAGTGTGCTCCCACAGGGAGAGTGCCACTCAGCCAGAAGCCCTGAATAGGGCTCAAGGCTAGCGAGTGCAGCTGCGGTGGCAGGAGTCTCTCCGCCTCACAGCAGCACTAAGGACATCCAACTGACAGCTTACCAGTAAGCCCCCAAGAGCTCCCAGATTGCCAGAAGGCTCAGGCTGGGCTGAGGGACCCCTCCCTCCGAGTGCACAAATTTTGTGCACTGGGCCTCTAGCAGATATAGAAGTTACAATGGGGGAAGGCTGTACAGGGAGAGAGTCTATTGATAGCTTATGACTAATCTTCACAAAAAATAATATCAAAATTATATAAAACTAGAGGCCCGGTGCATGAAATTCATGCACAGAGGGGGGAGTTCCCTCAGGCCAGTCTGCACCTTCTCTAATTGGGGACCCCTTGGGGGATGTCTGACAGTTGGACATCCCTCTCACAATCTGGGACTCTTGGCTCCTAACTGCTTGCCTGCCTGCCTGCCTGATTGTCCCTTAACCGCTCCTCTGGTGGCCTGATTGACACCTAACTA
>NW_006284386.1:918193-924311 GCF_000327345.1 Myotis davidii
CTGATTCCCCCACAGCACCCACATTTGGTTATGATTGATTGGTTTTTATGCCAGTCAGAGTCAAATGCTCCACCTCCTAGGCAGCCACTGGATCCCCACAGCACCCAGATTTGTTTCTGACTGGTTGGTTTCTATGCCAGTCAACATCAGAAGCTCCACCTCCTAGGCAGCCATTGGTTCTTCACAGCATCCATATCTGGTTCTGATTGGTCGGTTCCTATGCCAGTCAGTATCTCCGGACCTATCTACGAGCCCAATCAGAGAGGCAGGGCTGAACAGCAGCCCCTTCAGAGGCCCCACTGGTGGCGAAGCCCAGAAAAAAAGAGCGAGAGAAAGAAAGAGGCAAGTACTGATCAACAGCTGCCATTGAGGTAGCGGATCAGATCCTGCCTCTCTCTCTCTGGGTCTCAGTCCCCTGGGCAATCAGTACTGGATCACCAGGCTGCAGTAGGGCAGTCAGTGCTGGGTCGCCATGGCGACCCAGGTTGACTGAAGGACTTCCAGGTTGGTCAGCCTTCCGTTGTGATTGGTTGTTACAACCCTGGGCTTTTATATATTAGGATAGCCCTGGCAAACAGGCCTCAGTTGGTTGAGCACTGTCCGGTGCACCAAAAGGTCATCACTTCAATTCCTGGTCATGGCACATGCCCAGGTTGCAGGCTCTATCCCCAGGAATAAGGGTGGGGGATGTGCAGGAGTCAACCAATTAATGTTCTCTCACATTGATGTTTCTCTCTCTCCCTTTCCCATTCCCTCTCTCTAAAACCAATGAAAGAATCTTTTTAAACAATTATCTAAAAATTTTGGTTTTAAAATATAAATCTATCCTGAGCTTTCAGAACCTCCAAGGTGATTTTTTTAACTGATAGTCAATTTATTTAAAAAAGTTTGATTTAAGCATCTGCAATGGTGACTTCAACCTTGATTCCTGGCTCAATACTGATGGGAGTAATCTGCTTAACAATCTTTGGACACTGCAAGTTAATGAGTCACCTGTGGATCCTCATGTGAAACCTGATCCCAAGTGTTAGAATCCTCCCACAGGAAGCTTTTCATGTAGTGATTTTCAGAGTCTTGGTAGGCATCCAAACTGTTCCTTTCACATTGAGATTCTTTTCCTTTGTGCCTCTGTTCTACTCAGCAAACACCTTCTCCAAAGTCTTTCCATTGAGACAGGTTAGAGCAGCCGTGGGCAAACTACGGCCCGGGTCCGGCCCATTTGAAATGAATAAAACTATTGAAAAAAAAGACCGTACCCTTTTATGTAATGATGTTTACTTTGAATTAATATTAGTTCACACAAACACTCCATCCATGCTTTTGTTCAGGCCCTCCGGTCCAGTTTAAGAACCCATTGTGGCCCTCGGGTCAAAAAGTTTGCCCACCCCTGGGTTAGAGCAATCCTAATTCGGTGAGTCACCACCTATGGCTCCACAAAGTGTCTTTACTGTATTCTTAAAAGCCATGGCTGTGATTTGGCTTCCTGACTTCATTTGTTCCTCTGGGAGAAGGAACAGCTCTGACGCAGGAGCAGGAGCATGAGTGGGTGGGATGGATTACGCTGCAGTTGTGACCTTGACTTTCTCAAAGAGGAGGTCAATATTTTTATAAGGCCCACTTATACTGATAGCCATAATCAAAGGAAAGAAAATCGTATGTTTAATTAAAGTACCAGAGGATTCTATGTAAAACAATATTCTCTCCTCTCTAGTTCTCTGGGGAAACAAAGTGAGGAAAACTCTACAAATGTTCCTATTGAATAAGGGGATGAGATTCCGCTCTCTCACATATACATGTAAAGGAAAACCCTTCACCGTTTCCCAAAACATCAACCTTTCATCCAAAATTGGAGATTTAGACTCTGAATTATTCAGTCACAGTTCATGTAAGTTAAAAACGAAGAAATAGTGGGTGATGAGCTCAGTACACTATACACAATATAGGCATAACAGGAAGTAGTGACTGCATGTACATTTATTATTTGATTGTCTGAATTCACAACTATCTTTCAAAAGGGACAAAGCTAAAATTAGAAAGTTTTATCCTGAGTCCCATAAGCTGTAAAGGCAATTGGTCTCAGGTGCAGGAGACCAATAATTGGTCATGTCATCCCTTTATGAATGTTTGTGCAGCACTAAAGGCTAGTATAGAGGGTTATGTGTTCTGTACAAAGGATTTTATTTCCCTCTAATGGTGTTCTATTCCCATGTGAAATCTCGTACTGCAACCCAAATCACTGGAACATCAAATAAAATGAATGATAGTTCAGTTTCTTGGGGAAATCATAAACTTGGTAAAATTGTAAGACATGAAACAACTAATTCAATGGGTTCAGAAGACCTTAAAGATGACTTTATATGGTGTTTACATGTTTTATTTAATAGCAGGAAAACATCTCATTTTAATACTAATGTTGCCAATGTCATGTTTTTAACGCAGTTAAAACCAAACCTTAGTTATAAGCACTGGGGAAAGAAGTGGTCCTAAGTGATTAAAACCAATGTACAACCCAACACCAATATTATCATATATACAGATCATGGATCAGTATCTCTAAGTAGTAGCCAAGAAAAACTTAGTATTTCAGCCTTTGAAAAGATAATTTGCTCAGCTAAATCAACTTCATAGATAATTCCACTATCAATATATACATCCATTAAAATACAATGTTAAAAACAAAGCAACATGGATTTGTACATGCTGTGACTGCTCTTGTATTAGTCCAAGAAAAACATATATATCTGGAAGGGTTAAAGAGAATAAAATGGGGTAGAGGAAACTTATTGTGCTTAGCAGGTATCTTGCAAAAAGCTTGCAGCCTTGGGCTCTGCATAGCCTATATCCGTGGCCGGCAAACTGCGGCTGGCGAGCCACATGCAGCTCTTTGGCCTCTTGAGTGTGGCTCTTCCTAAGCCTTAGGAGTACCCTAATTAAGTTAATAACAATGTACCTACCTATATAGTTTAAGTTTAAAAAATTTGGCTCTCAAAAGAAATTTCAATCGTTGTACTGTTGATATTTGGCTCTGTTGACTAATGAGTTTGCTGACCACTGGCTTAGATAACCACTAGACACCTGGCACCGGGAGGAGCCAAGGACGGACTGGACTCTTACGTCAGCAGAACTGTTTGCAGCCAGAAGAGGTTAATAAAAGTCTGCCTCCCTCTTCAGTCTCTGCTGATTCCTTTGTCAGACTCAGCCCACCTGCACCCAGGTGCCTGAAATAAAAGCTTTTTTTTTGATACATTATGGCCTCATGTCATAGGTGCGCAACCCCAGCCTACTCTGAACCTTTCAATATCTATTCAGGTTTGTCTACATGAAAGTAAACACAATAGCATTTGAGTGTCCTTAGAAACTATGGATCATAGTAGATTGATATATGAACTAATTCTGACCAATTAAAGGTACCCATTAGATGTAATAATACCATTTCCAAACATTTGCATATATTTCATTGAAGCATAACATTCACTCTCCATTTATTTCACCCAATTTATAAAAGGTTGAATATGCCAATTTTCCAGCTCTGCCTTCTCAGTGGTTTTGACTTCAATGTTGAGATAGATAGATTATAATGTCCTTAGAAAACACCAAAGAAGAAATTTCATCTTTCTCTCTATACCCCGTTGTTTCCTTAAGAGGGTTTTATCTGGCTAGATTTATTCTCCCCATCATGTCTTGCTGGAAATATCTGCTTTGTTTTATAGTATTCACACAGTTTTTAAGGCTTTCTCACAAAAGAGGAAATGTGTTTTTTCTAGTTGCTCATATAATATGAAAATAAATTCCTCTTATATATTCACAACAAACTGTAAATGCCTGAGTTACATATAAAAATATCCTGAGGGAAATAGTTTAAGTAAAAATGCTCTATCAAGGATACAGTTCTTTATTTATTAAAATCAATTTCTTAAACTCTCAAAACTACTTAGGAGACAGTCAAAATGGCTCAAGTCCAAATCTTTTAAAATACCCGATAGGCTACAGAAAAAATATTTTCCTCTCCTGTGCTCCTTTAAAAATTGTTAGGAAAGTTTCAAGAGACAGTCCTAATCTTATTTAAAATTTCCTCCATAGGTTTGAAATTATGAATATAATTACGTAGGACACTAACTAAAATCGCCTTCTTAGTAATATAACTAGTCAAACTTATAATAAAATATTAACTTCCACAAGAAAAATGTATTGGCTCATTTTCCTAAGCTACCACACACTCCGCAGGACATTCAATTTCTTTTAGTTTAGTGGAATTTTGTTCAAATGAACTTAACTCCAAGAAATCAAATTCCTAATATGTAAACCCTAAATATGAAACAGAGCTGACATCAAGTTTATCTGTTGTGAATAAGATAACAAGTTCTTTAAATGCAAAGAGGAAAACAGAGAGGCTTTAGAGAATACCACCCACACCATGTCCCTTTTTCCTACACCACTTTGTATGTTATACTGTCTGATTCTGGTGGACATCAGAGAAACTAAATGAATTTTCTTTCGCGGTAACAGGGATAAGGAGAGTTGAAGGGTAATTACAATTTGATGACTAAACAACACAAATGTAAGAGTTATTCTCACCTACCAGGTGCAAATCCAAAAACATATCATTAAAGACTCATTATAGAATATGAAAGAGACATACAAGGAAATGTATTGTTCACAAATATTTTTAGCATGATACCTGCAACCAAAACAAAAAGCACCATTTGGGTCCTCATGGTGGATGTCAAAAAAATCTCAGCAAGTCCAAATGTTTTACTATCTCAGAATGGGATCTGTAATGGTAATTGTTCTGTGTTGTTGTTGTTTTTTTCTGGTTTATTTTCATATAAAATTTTAAAGCCTCTTTCCCCTAAAACTGAGAAAGATACTATGGAAATTATGTATGTGTTTGTGTACACATATATGTACTCTTAATCATAGTTAAATATCTTAATAAATTCATCTTTAATATTTTTTTTCAAAACATAATCATTGAACTATTGCTTTGAAAAACACACAAAATCTTTAAACCACTTGGGAAATGTTAAGGCTTACCTAAGAAAAATTAAGCCAAACATTCATTATTTTTCTCTTGTACAGTGATATGAAACCATCCAAAGCAAAATAACAACAAAACAATAATAAACATGTCCAGGACTTATAGAAAAAAAACCTTTATAGGACAACAATGCAGTAAAAAGGTCCTGAGAAAGGGATATTAGCACTCCACTATATTCAACTGGCTTGTACTCAGGTCCTGAAAAATCTAGAAACAGCTCCAAAAAAGATACATATTTATACATGGTAGGTCTTTCAAAACATATAAATGCTTTTTAAAGAAAGCATAATGTTTTAATTGCTGAAGGATCTTTGGCCTTCCTCAAAATGACAAGACCTTTTCAATTAGAATAGTTAAAACCCAAAACAAACACTAACATTGAAATTGACACATGGTTTTGTCTTCATTTACAAACAAACTGCATTGAAAGAACATGCATTGAACACTGTAGCTTTACTGGTTGTGAAATCAAAGTAAGTGAACCCATATTGGCTCTTTCATCTTACAAATAAAGAAACTAAAAAATTTTAGTGACTTGTCTTAGATAACACAGTCTGTTAATGACAAAACTATGATTGAAATAAACCACTCCTCAATCCTTACACACCTCCTATTCAACTATATTATCAACAACTAACAAAGAAATCATCAATTAGTGGTTACAAGTGTTTTGGTTTATTTTTTGTTCATAAAGAAATATTGGATGAAGCATACAATTTATAAAAATATCACCAATTTGTATAATTCAGAAGTGAAAGAAATGCCAAGGAGATATTTTTTTAATTATTTATTATGGATTCCATCATCAAGGCAAGGGAAACTGTAGATAATAAAAACTCTGGAGACGTCTAAAAATATACTTTCCTTCTGCTTCCCATATACTAATAAATAGAATAGTTAGTTGTTCCGCACAGATACAGAGTCCTATCATACTGTAATCCATTACTATGGATTGAAGACATACCAATGAAGTATCTATAAAAAGCCAGCGACCGGAATGCTGTGATGATCAGTCACTATGACGCCCATTGTGGCCAGCGAACCAGCCCAATCGAGGGTGGGGTGGCCGGCCAACCCCCG
>NW_006284386.1:924536-931568 GCF_000327345.1 Myotis davidii
CCCCCTGTACACACACAGATCTTCACAATGATTTGTTTTAAACAGACATATCAAAGGTAAAAGTAATAAAGGTAAAAATAAACAGTGGGACTACATCAAACTAAAAAGTTTCTGCACAGCAAGGAAACAATCAACAAAATGAAAAAGCAACTTGAATGGAAGAAGGTATTTACAAAGCATCTATACCAGTGGTCAGCAATCTCATTAGTCAACAGAGCCAAATATCAACAGTACAACGATTGAAATTTCTTTTGAGAGCCAAATTTTTTAAACTTAAACTATACAGGTAGGTGCATTGTTATTAACTTAATTAGGGTACTCCTAAGGCTTAGGAAGAGCCACACTCAAGAGGCCAAAGAGCCGCATGTGGCTCGCCAGCCGCAGTTTGCTGACCAGCAGTTTGCCAACCATTGCCAACCATTGCCCACCCACATAAATGATGTGACATGGACAAGGAAAAATTTCTACTTGAAGACTACTTTTGCCATGCATCACAGCAGGAAGTCCACAATCTCAAATGAATCCTTGCCAAGACATTTGGATGAAATCAAAGCTTAACTTTGAGGGAAATCCCAACTCTGCCTGCAGCTTCCCTTATTATTTGGACTTCTATCCCAGCAAGAACACTGGCACGTCTCAACATTTGTAACAGAAAGTCACTCTTACTCATATGGTAACCAAAACATATTGATCCTCTTAATGAGTTGATTTGAAGTTCCTAACCTTTTGGGTCGACCTCAGCATACGTACCTCAATCAGATTGAGGACGTTTTTAGCAAAGGCCAGCTTAAGAGTACCCTAATTAAGTTAATAACAATGTACCTATCTATATAGTTTAAGTTTAAAAAATTTGGCTCTCAAAAGAAATTTCAATCGTTGTACTGTTGATATTTGGCTCTGTTGACTAATGAGTTTGCTGACCACTGACCTAGGTGGTTGTCACACCCTCACACAGTGATGCCCTCACACTATCACAAGGAGGTTGCATGCACCATGGGCATGCGCAGGTGGGTGGGGCTTAGGGGTCCCACGGCTGCAGGCGCCGCCGTGGAGTCAAGACCCCCAGCTCCGGTCTATCTCTTTGGGGTAATCCATCGAGGAGCCCCAGGGTCCTGGATCTTGCACGATTTCACATACCGGGTCACTAGTATATTAATAATAGGCTAATATCCAAAATATATAAAGAACTCATTCAACTGAATACACATACACACACATACATACACACACACGCAACCAATACAATTTAAAAATGGGAGAAGATCTAAATAGACATTTTTCCAAAGAAGACATACAGAGGACCAAAAGGTACATGAAAAGATGCTCAACATCATTGATCATGAGGGAAATTCAAATCAAAATCACAATGAGGTATCAACTCACAGGTGCTTGGATAAGACTTTACATACTGTTAGGTTGGATATTAAGAAAAAGACTGGAACTAACAAGTGGTGGCAAGGACATGGAGAAAAGACAACCCTTGTGCACTATTAGTGGAAATATAAATTGGTGCAGCCACTTTGAAAAACAGTATGGCGGTTCCTCAAAAAATAAAAATAAAATAGAATTACCATCCGATCCAGCAATTCTACTTCTGGGTATTCATCTGAAGAAAATCACACGAATTCAGAAAGATATATGCACCCCCATATTAACTGCAGCTTTATTTGTAATATCTAAGACATGGAAAAACCTAAGTATCCATTGATAGATAAATGGATGAAGAAATTGTGATACACACACACACACACACACACACACACACACACTAAAACAAGCATGTCAAACTCATGGGCCGCATGCGGAACACAACAAATATTTTTGCAGCCCAGCCAATATAAAGGTATGTAAGAAATGTTTCATTAAAAATTTCCTTACTTAATTTTTATAATATCCTGTAATACATAACTTAAGGCCTGGTGCACGAAATTCATGCCCCAGGGGAAGGGGATCCCTCAGCCTGGCCTGCGCCCTCTTGCAGTCTGGGACTCCTTGGGGGTTATTTGCCTGCCAGCTTAGGCCTACTCTTGCAGTCCGGAACCCCTCGCTCCTTACCAACTGCCTGCTCACTGCTCACCACTCAGCTTGCTGCTCCTTCGCGCTGCTGCGACGGGAGAGGCTTCCACCACTGAAATTGTGCTCACCAGCCATGAGCCCAGCTTCTGGCTGGGCGGTGCTCCCCCTGCATAGAGCATCTGCCCCCTGGTGGTCAGTGCGCATTTAGCAACCAGTCGTTCCGCCATTCGGTCAATTTGCATATTAGCCTTTTATTATATAGGATAATTAAAAAAATATTAATTTTTATTAAAATGTACTATTATTTTATGTTAATGATTATTTATTTCAGCCCTTTGTATTCAGCATGTCTCTATCGAAATAAACCTATGTTTCTATGAAAATTGAAGCTTTTGTTTTTTTGTGGCCCACATAAACTTAAACCTTATTTGGCCCATGTTAGCCTTTGAGTTTGACATGCTTTCACTATAATATTATTCAGCCATAAAAAAAAATCTTGCCATTAGAAATGGATGGACATCGAGGGTATTATGCTGAGTGAACTGTGAGACAGAGAAGGACAAATATCATATGCTTGCTTTTATTGTGTGGAATCTAAAATATATATCTACTAAAGGCCCAAAGCATGGAATTTGTGCAAGGGACTCGGCTCCTGCAGCGCTCGCCAGCCCTTACAGCCCCTTGCAGTCCCGGCTTCGTCTGGAAGGTTGTTCAGCTATTTAGTCTAATTAGCATATTAGCTCTTTATTATATAGGATATGTATATCTATAAGTATATAGGCATGTAAATCTATAGAAAGATATATATATAGATTATATAGATAGATATAGATATATAGAGAGAGATAGAGATATAGAGATAGATAGATAGGTAACCTAAGCTATTGGATACAGAGAACAAATTAGTGGTTACCAGAGGTGAGGGTGGAGGATGGAAAAAATGAGTGAACTTTTCTTTTGTTTGAATGAATTCAATTACAAAATCAATATATAACTCTAACCACAATGTAAAGGAGAAATAAGATAAAACTAAGTTAAAATTAAATACAGGCACACCTCATTTTATTGTGCTTCACTTTATTGTACCTCAAAGATATTCCTTTTTCATCAACATGGACACAAGACACCACCAGCAAAAAGATTACCACTCGCTGAAGGCTCATATGATGGTTAGTCTTTTAGAGCAATGAAGTATTTTTAAATTCAGGTATCCAGATTATTTTTAGACATGACGTTATTGTACACTTTAATAGACATTTATAGCATAACGTTCATATGCACTGGGAAACCAAAAAATTCATATGACTTGCTTTATCGCAATATTCACTTTATTGCACTGGTCTGGAATCAGACTTGCAATATTTCTGACATATGACTATAATAACTAGTTTATGTCTAAATGCTTGGACATGACTATCCATACAAGAGGATTTAAGTAGTCAATGCTTGCACCAATATATTATATATAACATGGCAGCTACAAGAGACATATTGGTGACCTGAAAAATGCATTGTTCTCAGTAAAATATTTTTAAAACAGCAAATAATTATTGTTACAAATTTCTAAAAAAATATAAATAAAACATTTTCTCCCCTCGGAAAAAAAAAAAGAAAATGGCCAAATGTGATGAACAAGGAATGTCAAAGATGACTCTAAATCTCTGAATCATACACACAGAGATCTGAACCAAAACCATGAATGGATGGGTAAGTTCTCTAAGACGAAGACTAATATATACCATCAAAAATAGTTGACTACTATTATGTAATCTCAAATCTGTTGAGAGCTCACAAACTAAAAAGTCTAGTATCATGTTACATATAGCTCCATAGTATGTATCCAGCATGTTGCATACATCTCCCCAGGACTATTTGATAATTCATATTTATCTAGAATTCCTCATATCAATAGTTTCAGAAATCTCCAGACACATATTTGAAAAATAAATATACATATATAATTTGTTCTTACTCCTCAAAATTAATTGCTCTATACCGGTCTGTTATGAATTTTTATTACTCCAATTTTCCAAAATTATTTGAAAGAGTTGAAAAATGGATTAAGGTGAATACTTGCATAAAACTAGTGTCATCAGCAAGTTAAGACAAATGATTTCAACATGTGAAGACATCATTGTAATTTATATCAACAACAAAAAACAACAACAACCAGAATTGACAAAAATTTCACATAATAACAACTTGGCACAGCACACACTGCATTCTATTCCTGGGAGAAAATGATGAGTAAATAAACTGACAGGAATGTTTTTCTTTGTGGCACAAAACATGTCATGAGGCCAGAGAATACCTGCAAGTAGATGTCCCATACCACTGACATTATAAAGTTATTTTCCCATTTTAATTGATGCTTATAGTGCTGACCTCAATGACACTACAAAATTCTTAAGCATTTTCTATATTTAAAAAAATCATTAATGCTTCATATAGTTTTAGTGCTGGGTCCATTTCAGGGTATTCTTATTTTTTGACAAATACTAATTCACATGAAAATTTAGGATACCCAAATGTTTAAAAAATCTGCTTCAAAATCCATTTTAGCACTTGGTCTTCAATATTTTTTGATGAATACTGAATGCACCAATTTAAGAAATTATTTCCAGAAAACTCTTTCAAAGCTGTTATCAAGGGTGGTATTGGTACCATAGCCTTGCCCCATAAAACATCCAGAACATAACTCTACTCAGGCAGTATCATCCGAAATACACAGAATTGGTTTCAATCTGCATATTTTCAGTAACACTGTATGCTGCAGAGCAGACCTTACAAAAAGGAGTGGGTTGATTCTGGGTATATGAAGGCTTAAGATTCATGTTCATATGGCAGACCACTAAGCATCTCACTTGAAGCTGATTTCGTTTTTCAAGTTACACTATAAGGTTATAATGCCTTCTATATTCTGCCTTCATGGATTCCATCTCAACAGAAGACTTTCAGGTTTAAACTGCCTGATGTGAGAGGCTGTACACCTATAGCTTTGCTGCCCAGGTGGGAAATCTCCCCAAATTAGCTGCCCATTATCTAACACCAGTTGAACAGCTGGGGTCATAGAGCAAACACTGTTATCTTAGTGCACACGGATCTTTCAATCGACCACACAGCCACACCGTGTACCTACACTCCAGGTGCTAGCTGGCATCTTAATTGTGAATTGTCAGCTATCCAGCTCCTATCAAAAGTCCACCTGAGGATTATAGATATTCCAGGAGGAGAGCTTCAGGGACATTTCTCAAGCACCTCCTGGTAGCGGATTGGAATACTGGAAGCTGCATACCAGCACTATTACTCAGGGTCTTCACAGAAACATCACGACCTTGGTTGTTGTTGTTTTTTTTTAACTCAAGGCCCTATGTATGAAATTATCATGCATAGAAATCCTCTGTACTGTATGGAAAACTATCAAAGACCCATTGTACTGTTTTCTGCAATATGCCTCATTTATAGACCACAAAATAATCTGAGCTCAGAATTAGAATGTTCTTCCTGAAAAACAGACGCACTGCCATTCATCAGATGACAGCTGTATTTCCCAATACTCTGCTTTTTTCTCCCCTTGGCTACAAGGAAAATTGTAACTATTTTATACTCAAGTCATTACCTAGCATTGTCCTAGGCTTTTTGAAAAGTACCACCTTCCCTCCTTGTTGACTTGGAGCTGTATTTTGACCCTCATCATGGTAGTGGGATGCCTGCATCTCTTATTGCAAGCTGCAAATGCTTTTAGTAACTGCCCCATGATAAGAGAAGTATGTAAAACTCTAGTATGTCTCTAAGACTTTTATTTAAATTAATAAATCAAAAATAATATTTCAGCCCGGCCAGTGTCGCACAGTGGTTGAGCATTGACCCTTGAATCAGGAGGTTACAGTTTGATTTCCAGTCAGGGCACATGCCCAGATTATGGACTTGATCCCTGGTGGGGGGATTGCAGGAGGCAGCCAATCAATGACTCCTCTCATCATTGATGGTTCTATTTCTCCCTATCCCTTCCTCTCTGAAATCAAATAAAATTGTATATAATAAAAGCCTAATATGCAAATTGTCCCCTAGGGCAGTCGTTCGAATGTGAGACCTGGAGTTGGACCGCTCGCTATGACATGCGCTGACCACCAGGGGGCAGCGCAAAACATGGCAGATGTTGGCAACGTGGCACTGGCAACCAGCAGCAGTGGAGGTGCTGCAGCGCCAATGGACCCCGACGAGAGCGGGACCGCGGGCACAATGGTGGAGCAGGTGAGCGGGTGGTATCAGACCAAGGCAGGTGCAAACGGGGGCCTGATTACCCCGCAGACAGCAACCAGCGGCAAAGGGGTGGGGGGAGAGGGGGGAGCCTCCACCCAGCTCTCAGGCCCTGAGGGAGCCAGGCAGGGGTCCCGGCCCCAACCGATCATCCCACAGGCAGGACGGTGGAGCAGGTGAGGGGGCAGCACCAAGCCAAGGCGGGGTGCCAGGCGGGGCTACAGGGCTGCGGGGCTGTGAGATTGGGGGCACAAGCTGGGGCACAATCTCCACAGGCCACCCTGAGGGATCGACAAATTCATGCACCGGGCCTCTAGTATATTACAAAAATAATATTTCAAATGCTACATATTGATAAGCATTCTCTTCCCAAGACAAATTAGGACTATATGGAAAATGTAATAAAATGTATATTAAATGTTTTCAAATGCAAGAACTTAGCATTCTATTAAGGAATCCATTTAATTAGTAGTTTGCTTCTACTATGATAAGTAATATTGGATGTGCCTTAAAGTTGTGTTCTAAGCTAAAATTATATAATTAAAAATTCAATGTCAATATATATGGTACCTTAGCTAAATGAACATGAATATGATTGCTGTTAATTCAAATTATTGACCAAGATTTTAAAAGAAAGCATAAAATTTAAGTGCACTAAATTTACTAATTTTTATTCTATGTAAAAATGTACCAGGATCTTCTATAATGATTTATGCATTTAAAAGTTAAAGCAAACAAATTTAAACACCAATATTA
>NW_006284386.1:931627-936486 GCF_000327345.1 Myotis davidii
CAATTTTAAGTCTTTCTCACATTTCTGCATCATAAAAAAATTGTCCTCATTTTTTCGTTTTCCATAGGTAGACCAATGAAAAATGTTCTAAGAGTATCGATCTGCAACTACCTTGATATTAACTTTCTAAGTAGTGTTGGCTCCTTTGCCAAGTTTTTAATAAGTTTAATATAAGCTGTTTAAATAGTTATTAGCAACCATAATTCAGAAAGTGCTTTCTATTCCTAAATTGTATTACTGTCAAGAGTCAGCTATTTTCATTATGATGCTTATGTTAAAATGCACATTTATTAATACACACACAAAATCTAAAGAGAAGTCAGAAAATATCAATGAAAACAAATGGTCTAGAGGTAATGCAAATAATGACACACATATAAACTCTAAAAGATATTTTATCTGTTTTCACCGGCTTAAAATCATTGGCTGAGGAAACTATCAGCAGAGTAAGTGGACATACCCCCTATGCCATGAGTTTGGCAGATCAATCACTAAGATTCCAAGCAAAAAAGAAAACAATTCCTAGTGGAGTAAAATACCCCTCAAGCTGTAAGGCAATTTCAGCAACAACTCTGCAAAGAATTCTACACAATCACAACTCTCTGATACTATTCTTCAAACTAGTATTTGTTGTTTTTGTCATGTGTTGAGAAAGTTTAGTCACAATGATTTATTGCTACACATTTCTTTGAATCTTCATAAAATGTACTGCCAAATCCTTATACATCCTGTAATGGGTTGGCTGGGAATAAAATTTTCCAAACTCATTGGTCATTTCTCAGCAGGCACTGTTTCCCTTCATAAACTTTAGTAAAGGAATATGAACAAATATCTATAAATAATACGATTCTCATTCTAAAATACACGGACCGTGGTATGTGCAGAGTCTAACACATTTTGTGATAGCAGATTGAGATTTATTTTATAGTCAAAATTCATGGATTTTTAGGGTGTTAAATAGAGTGTAAACATTCAATTTCATTAATTCATCATGCAACAGTTAAAAAGAACACTGTAAAGCATGCTGTGTTGTCTGTAGCTTATGACAATGGTTCAAATCAAACCAACAAATTACATTCCTATGTGGAAGAAGTTAGCTTCATGTTTTCTCTGATTACATCTAAAAATGCAGGGCCACAAAATAATGCCTGATTAATGCAAATTCATTCTCACTGCTGGAGTAGAAGAGGTTGTTATTGATGGTGGGTCAATATCCACATCAAATCACACATTATTGTATACAAATTGCACCATACCTGCCATCATGAAACAATATGAGTGCAAGAATACCCCTTCCCCAGAGGAGTGTAAAATCTAAATGAAAGAACAGACATACATGCATGAAACTATTATAAAGCATAAGCAGTTACAGGTAAATATATAGAATACAAAATAAATGTTGAAGGAATCTATAGTAAGGGAGTGATTTGGGATATAGCCAGTTAATGGTTTATAAAAGCAATTTTAAAATATTTTCTTTTAGCATAAAATAATATAATGAAATGACTTTCTTAGAGCCTTTATCATCTGAGTGACTAAATACCATATGAATTTAAAATTCATGATTCCATTGAATTCTGAAATGACTGTGCTTTGAGAATGTTTAGTAAAGCTATTAGTGTGTGTTTGTGTATTTACATGTATTTATTATTTTAATAGGGCCTGAACAAAAATAAGCCAGTCAAAACCATAGTAGGGAAGGAAACCAGTCATGGGAGGGCAAATGCCCAGATTCTAACAAGCACCAAGTTTGAAAAATAGCTATGTAACACATCTGGATGATGATTTCTTTGATATTTTATTTTATTTTCTTAAATATATTTTATTTATTTTTTTACAGAGAGGAAGGGAGAGAGATAGAGTTAGAAACATCAATGAGAGAAAACATGGATCAGCTGCCTCCTGCACATCTCCTACTGGGGATGTGCCCACAACCCAGGTACATGCCCTTGACCGGAATCGAACCTGGGACCTTTCAGTCCGCAAGCTGACACTCTATCCACTGAGCCAAACCGGTTTCAGCATCTTTGATATTTTAAAGAAAATTATAAATACCTGTGTGTGTCATTGGTTAAATAAAATATTTATAAAGGCAAGAAAATAATGGAATGCTAAGAAATCTTTCAGTCTTATGGAGGAAAGTTTTTCTCATTCTTCAAAATCATTTCTAAACATTAGTGTAGCTCCAATAGCAAACGTAATAAATTGGACCTATGCAAACAACATAAAACATAAAAGTTTAGAGCTAGAAGGCTCCAATCTCATTTATGTGTTGTGAAACTGCAGCCCAAAGGGAACACTGGCTAATTGCACTAAGGTCACAGAGAATGAGACCTCTAGGACTAGAAATCAGATCTCACAACTGGCATTCTAATATGATTATGTGTTAACATGCTGTCTCAGAATTTAGTACTACAGAAAATTTTTCTTTATAAAGGGTATGAGGCCAACAAAATTAATTTCATTAAGAAGAGTTATAGCCGAACCGGTTTGGCTCAGTGGATAGAGCGTCAGCCTGTGGACTCAAGGGTCCCAGGTTTGATTCCGGTCAAGGGCATGTACCTTGGTTGCGGGCACATACCCACTGGGGGGCGTGCAGGAGGCAGCTGGTTGATCTCTCGCATCGATGTTTCTTCTCCCTTCTTCTCTGTAAAAAATAAATAAAATATATATAAAAAAAGAAGAGTTATACCTAAAAAGAGATCTAGAAGTTGTACCTAGTTCCACTTTTTTGGATATCCTGAACTAGCTAATGTTTTTACCTAGACAGAATTTAGCTTAATTCTGTTATTTCAAAGGTTTTAAGGATATTGTCCTTTGCATGATTATAGTGTTGTTGTTATTGAATACTATCTATGTAGAACTCAGAATAACACCTTATTTGGAAATAGGGTATTTGCCGATGTGATTAAGGGTGAGAAAACATCATATTGCATTACGGGTGGGCCCTAAATCCAATTAGAGTATTCTTATGCTGGACACTGCAAAAGATACACACACATAGAACAAGAGATATGACAAGTGAGACAGGTTTAGAGTTACACTGCCACGAGCCAAGGAATGCCAAAAGCTGGAAGAAGCAAGGAAAGATCCTTCCCCTAGAGCAGTGGTTCTCAACCTTCCTAATGCCGTGACCCTTTAATACAGCTCCTCATGTCGTGGTGACCCCCAATTTCACAATTACAAATGGAACATCACGAAAGCGTAGTGATTAATCACAAAAACAATATGTAATTATATATGTATTTTCCGATGGTCTTGGGCGACCCGTGAAAGGGTCATTCGACCCCCAAAGGGGTCGCGACTCACAGGTTGAGAATCACTGCCCTAGAGCCTTAGGAAGGAAAAACCTTCATATAAGAATTCTAGACACTAAAAGAACTCTAAGAAAATAAATTTCTTGTTTTTAAGTTACCCAGTTTTTGGTAACTGTATGGAAGTACTATGAAACTAAAACAACAATATTAAATGAATTCTGTTGAATTGCAAGGATTATTTACTGTTATACTAGTATAACACACTATGCATTCAAGGTGATTTAACCGTTTAAAGACTTTTTTTGTTTTCTGTGTAATTTCCTTCTTGTTATACAAACTATTCTCATTCTCGCATGTATTCTTACACTTGTTCCCTCCTTTTCTGATTTTCTTGTTGTTTCCTTTTGTTGCTGTTGTTTCATTGCTCTTATTTGCTTATTTGTTTCTGTACAGTCGGAAGACTAGTTGTTTGCTGTGTTGATTTGATTACTTGTATTTTGGTTTCTGTGAAGGAGATTTTAAAGTAGGAGGTGGTTAGATAACGAAATCTTAGAGCTGTTGGTGGGTTTAAATCTGCTGGAAATATAAGGTGTGGTTTATAGAATATGAAATGGTTAAAACCATTTCTAAGGAATAAAGTGGGTGTTTTTTTTTCCCTGAGGTGTCTTTTTAATGTTAGATAGAAATCAACACAAAGGGCTAGAGCACTACATTTCCAAAGGCATGAAACAATGCTTAAGTTACTCCCAAAATACGCTGCAGGCGAGTCTCGTCCCTAAGTTCAAGGAAAGGCGGGAGGGGTACAGGGAGGGAGAAGGCCTCCTAGGGTAGGCACACGGCTCCCGATGGCGGCGGCATGCGGCCCAAGGAGTCCTTGTAGCCAACAGAGCTTCTAATATCGATTCCATCTCAAGTCCTTCTGAGGGTCTCGCCAGCATCATACGAAGCAGCAGCACTTCTTGCACCAGGACTTGGAGAGGGTCCTCATTTTGCCCGGAGGCCTGTTCTTGGGTTTCTTTGGCTGCTGCTGCGTGGCCGAGTACTGGATGCCGGCCACGATGGCCGCGTCACAGGCCTCTTTGAGGTTCTTGAGTCAAGGCCGAGCACTCATAGGAGGCGGCCTTGATCTCCTCGGCGCACAGCTTGGCCGCCTCCTCGGGCACCGGCTTCTCCTTGCACTTGTCCAGCTCGATGAGGACCTTGACGTCTTCCCGGAGGTCCGACTGCGTGCCCACGAGGATGATGGGGGCTTTGGGGCAGTGGCGCCGGCTCGCGGGCACCCACTTCTGGTGACATTCTGGAAGGAGGAAGGGCTGACCACGCAGAAGCACAGCAGGAAGATGTCAGCGTTGGTGTAGCACAGAGGCCGCAGCCTGTCGAACTCGTCCTGTCCCGCCATCACAGAGGTGGTCTCACGGGCCACCCATCCACAGACACCACAGCCCAGAAGGTGTCGAAGGCGGTGGGGAAGCACTCGGTGGGGTACCCGTTGGTCGTGTAGCTCACCACCAGGCTGGTCTTGCCCACCGCGCCTTCGCCGACCAGCACACACTTGATGCCGAGGCCCTCGGCGCCGCCCGCGCACCACCCCCCCCACCCAGC
>NW_006284386.1:936520-968944 GCF_000327345.1 Myotis davidii
GGGCCAAGCCCAAGTTTTTTTTTTAACTTGGAAACTGGGTTGATAAAATTAAACAAGTTTCTTTTCTGCAGGACTTTTAAAAGCTTCAAAACAACAACAATGCTATTAATGTTCACTGTGAGTCCCCAAGAAGGGAAAATGCACTTCCAGAACTTAATTAACCATGTGATGTAGAAACAAATCCTACCAACATCGTTTTTGGGGTTCTTTGAGGGGTAGGTTGAGGAGACTATCCCCTTATCAGAAAGAAATATTTTAGACCAGAGTCTAATGGTAGATAAAAATCCAAGGAGACACAACTGCTTGGAGTTGGTTACTCGATTTTACTAAGAATTCTCACAACACGGAAAGGAAAAACAGGGACACTGGTGCTCCTTGTTTTGTTTTCGGTTTTTTTCCTCTTTCCAACACTGACACATGCACACACAGGAACTCTGTAGGCACTTCATAGTAGCAGTGCCTCTACGTATTGCTTTTTCTCATTCACTCAACTTGTAACGCCACAAGGAATTATTCAACCTGCATATTCAGCTAAATGCTGAATAAAATTTACCCGACCTTCAGGGTGAATAAAATATCCCGTGACCTTCAGGATGTCTCCATACAATAACTTTCCTTCTTATCTTATTAAAGTTACTGTGCTGGCCAGTGACTGACATGCTCATATCTCTTCCTTATCAGAACACTCCCCAAAGTCACTTTCTACAGAAACAGTCCAAGGTGGACAAATTCTAGACCACATCACCCTGCCACCCTCTCCCTTACCAAAGGCAAATCTGACTCAATCAGAGATGGTATGGAGACTGAGGTGACCTGGCATGAAAAAGTTTGCCCAAGCAGAACCAAATGGGGACTAGAGTCACCCCATTAAGAATCTCACCTAGAAATAGATCGAGACATAAAAGCATGCAACAGACTACAGAACCTCAGAAGGAAGGCAGAGATCACAACCTGATATTTTATGTATATTTTTTAAAAATCTATGACTTCTCTTACTATAATGTAAGCTGTGGAAAATAATAATTTCTTTTGTTATTCCTTCATGGGATATCACTCTGCTATGTAAAAAAAACAAAACCACATAATTCACTGAACTACTCCAATTCTACATATTGCCAAGAAAATTAACTCTTAATAGAATAATAGCAAATAAATGTTTTCTTAATTTATCATACAGTAATAACTTGAAATAAATATAATATGGGTGGCATTTGAATTACTACAGGTGTTGTCCCTAATGGACAGGGCAAGTAAGTCCCAAATTTCTCCTCTTCAGAACTATGAGGTCATCAGGAAAAGAGACTTTTCAATGCAATATATATTCTTACGTTATTACACTTTACAAAATAAATGCACTGGTTTATAAAACAGAGACTTTCAGGTGATTTTTTTATTCAGTGAAAATTCAAGCTCAAGAGGCATTCTAGTATCATTAAAATTAATCTGAGTTATATGGCTATGTTCTCTATATAATGAAATAGTTTTGTTTATTAAACTGATAGGTAAGTTCACAGCTGACTTAACAGTCTTCATACTTTTTTGCTAAAAGATTTCATTGTGGCCGTTTTTTAACTGAAGTTAGGTAAATTTTAATGAAAGAAATAATGTTAAAAATATTTAGTATGTGACAATAAAAGGAGGGTATTTTGAAAGATTTTCCTTATTGTGAGGCAATATAAAAAAGTGGTTAAGGACCCAGGCTCTGGAGACACACCGAGTTGCAATCTGAGCTCTAATGCTTACTAGCCAAGCAACATTGCAATGGAGAAAATTAACTAACCTTTCTGAACCTCAATTTTCTCATTTATAAAATGAGAACAATACTAATACTAATAATAAAGATAACCTGGCTGGATGTATATATTTCAAGTTCTTAGAACATTTCCTAGGGGATAGTAAATGCTATATACTGTTCATTGTTATTATTTTTTAAATGTTTTTAAGGATGTCTATAGAATATCCAGGAAGGCATTTGAAGACAGAGTTTTAATTTTAAGAGAGGTTTGAGCTGGAAATATAAATTTAGGCATTAGAGGGAGGAGTGAATGGACAAATGGACACATACACATACACACACACACACACACACACACACACACACACACACTCATACTTTTAAAACAGTGCCTAGCATATAAGTACTATATAAATGTTAAAACGCTAATTGTTTTGATATTATCCAATTATTTTTATTTTAATGATGACTTTATATGTCACTTTAATTTAAGCTTATTAAAATGAAAGCATATAGTAGGTACTCACTAAAGGTTTAATGAATATAAACAATTTTTGGTAGTTACCTTTTTTGATTCATCATAATAAAATGTTGACTGAAATTTTTAAAATATACGAAATTTATATTTCTCAGATTATACTCAAAATCTAAATTTAACAGGTAATAAACTACTAAACACTTATGACAACACTAATATCAGCTTTAACTTGAAAACATTTTCAAATTCAGTTAATTTAGAATAAAAAATAAATGCATATATTTCATATGCCTATGAGCCACAGGAAAACAACCCCAATAGGCTATAATCACCAATTAAGATCTTCAGATTCCTTAGGCTTAAATGTTCCTACCCCAAAATAGTTGGTAGTATTTCCCCAGCATTTATATCTTATCCCCAAAAGTTTGGCTCACATACAGAACAGGACTGGAGAGGAAGGGAAGCACAGACCAAGTTATTCACCATCTAAATAAAACTGAAAAAAAAAGTGTACATTCTTGTATCCCTAGTATGCACCACATGTGCCTATATAAGATAATCTAGGAATTACATTCTGCCTAAAAATGTTTCTTGATTTAAGCTCATATTATAGTTAGCTCTACTTATTATTTCTCCACTGCAGTCCCGTACCTACAGCAGAATCTCACTAAGGTACATGCTTCCATTCAAAAGAATAAGGGAGGGCGGGGGAGGTCTGGGATAATTAACAAACCTCAGTAAGATCCTCAGGAACACAGGTGGACAGTTCCTCTCAGAGGATGGGGAGGCAGAGGGGGTGATCCTGGGCCTTAAATTCAGGTGTACATATCGCAACGTAAATTCCCAGGACAAAGGCTAGCCCCAAAAAGCCTTTGTCATATGCCGTTTTCCTAGTTCCAGAGAAATATTTCTAAAGTAAGGGGAAAAGTGGCTACCTATCCAGTGGCCAGTTGAATAAACTTGGATCATTTTGAGAGTGACTATACAGTCATAAAAATACCAGATTTTAATCTCCAGGTTCCAGCATTTTTATAAGCAGTATCACAAAAGAACATTATGTCTCCTAGAATATTTCTTTCTGCACTCAGATTCTGAGGAAGAAATATGCCCCTCATTGCCTCTCTCCCAGTATGATTTTCCCCAACACAGGCAACCTTTATCAACAGAGTATAAAAGCAAGTTTATAGTATGTTCACCATTGGTGGTTTTTTCAAAAGAGTGCCATTTCTGATTTCTCTGCTTTTGAGGGAAAAAAGATGAAGTTTGTGCCTCAAAATGCTTAAGAATTGGTGATGCTTTTGTAAAGGCCGACAACGAGAGACCATATTCAGATAGTTTTCCTGATAGTATGCATTACTGACAATGGTGCATTTAAGAGATTTTCTGTTTTTGCACCTTCTTTTTGTGATCCAATTAAGACAAATGATGCTTTCTTCTTCTATCTGTCAGAATAACTGTATATATTCTTTTTTTTCTAATGTAATAAAATTAGTAACCTGGAAGATACCATCTTTAGTGTGTAACTGAAGGTTTACTTCATTCTGTTTGTTAAAAGTCCCACACAGTTATATAACCTATACTAAAATGTATTATTAAAACAAGTTATAACATATGTTATTGGTATTATACAGAGAAAAGAAAAATTATTCTGGATAAGTAAAATTATTATTCCTCAAAGACAAAGCAAAAGGTTTTTTCAAGTGTATTTAGAAAAAAAAATCACACAACAAATATTTTACAAAAGCATTTTAATAAAACACTCAAACAAAATTTTGGTTAAACTTACTAAGCTTAATATACCTAGAATTACATATTCTTTGTTTGTCTAACCTAACCTATAAGAATAAAACCTTGTTATATATAAAACTGAGCAGTTACGTCTAAAATAATACTTAAGAACATCAAACATAAGAAAATCAGGCATCCATGTACCATAAAACTATAACATACTGTAATTTAATCCAAATTTCACTACATCTTATTTGAAACATCCATTAAACAGTCACTTAGAAAAACAGCATTCAAAGATGACCCTGCAGTTTAAACAGAAAATAAACCTATGGTTATAAAACTAAATCATTCAACAAACACTTGAATTGAGCATTTGAGTTCACTAACTGCTATCTCTAGCACATTTCCATTAATCAACTACTATATTTAGTAAGAGATAACAATGACTATAATAAGCTAAATGCAAAAAAAAAATAACTGTAAAAACATTTTTTTTTGTCTCTTAGCTGGCTCCGTGACTACATCTATTTTCTCCAAATACCTAAACATTTCAAAAAGAAGCTCCCACACAACAAAATTTTCAACTTTTTCTGTACCTCTTCACCCCCAAATTTACCCGATTGTTTTCACTTGCTTGCTGGTGAAGCCTACAAAAGTCCAATCAATTTATCCATCTCGATCTCCCTCTGAGCTTCAAATATAGTTAGAAAAACAGAAAAGTTCAAAGCTGTTGGAAAAGCAGTGAGGTTCCAAAGGGATGCCAGTTAAGAGTTTTGTTGAAAAATAAACCTACTTCCTAAAAGTCAACAGGTCAAACTCAGTCACAGCCGGAAGCCGCGGTCTTCAGAAACTGAAGGTTCTTCTCGCGGCCTTAATCAGCAGACTTGAAATGCTGGCCATCCACAGTGGGGTAGATGTGGCCCTCGACCATCAGATATTCGAGGGCATCCTTGATGGCCTTGATGCTCAGGCTGCCGAGCTCGGCATGGAGCTCGCCGACACTCTTGCCTTCCTGGTGAGGACACTCGCGAATCAAACGCAGCACATCGGCCTGAACAACCTGCGGGCGGACCTCGCAGGGCTCGGGAGCCTGCGCCGCCTCAGGCGGAGCGGAGGGCGCGCTCTGCCCGTAGGCCTCTTCCTGGCCTTTCGCCAGCATCATGTGGGTGTTGACCGTTTCCAGAATGTGTGCGGTGAACTCATTCATGTCTTCCAGGACGCGGATCTGCAACACCTCGAGGATCCTCACCTCCGCAGACCCTCTCAGGATACCCAACACTTTAGCGTACACTCCCACAGGACAGGGAGCCAGCTCCTGCTTTGCTTTGTTTCTGCCCAGCCAGTGGCGGGCGTCGATAGGCTTGGTGGTCATATCATCAATCTTGTAGAGAATGTAGTTTGGCGCTCTCTCCGCCTTCCTGATGATACCCACGATAGAGACCTGGGAAACCACTATGCCCCTGACCTTGAAAACATCGTCGACCAGAGAAGCAGTGAGCAGCTGGTTCACACAACACGGGATAATGGGCTCGATTCGAGCCCTGGACCTAGGCGCCTTCAGAAAAGGAGCCATGCCACCCTGCGAGGGCCCCTCATTGCTGCCACTGGCCCCACTCGCGGCAAAGAAGCCACCATGGCCTCCACATTCACTCTTACTCATCGTAACCACAGCACACACGGCACAGGAGGATGGGTCAGCGGCACTTGCCTCGAGTCAGCGAGATCGGAGGGACTGTTCAGCGAGGAGGCCAGCGAGTTCCTCAAGCGAGCGCCCGTCTCCACAGAGAGCTGCCGCCGAATGCGTGGCTTACCACACGACACGCAAGTATGTAGCCCCACGTCGCCCACGGAGCCAATCAGCGGGCAGATAGTAGAGCAGTGCTGCCTCCAGCCAGTCGGGACCTGCCAGCTGTGTGCGTGATCCCGTCATTCCTCACAGTGGCCTGGTGCTTGCTGGGCTATATTTTTAAAAGGCCCGCGTATAATTTTAGGCCTTTCCTGCCTTCTCATAAAAAAAGGCATTTTTGCTACCTTCCCCCAACCCCTTCATGCCTAAATTTCACAACTTCTTCCACAGTCACTTCTTAAAGAGTCATTTATTCACTCAATCAGCCATTCAAAGGAAATTTCAAAATGCCCACGTGCACTATGGCGGAGTGCTGTACATTACGCGAAGAGACGAGGACTCGGTGAGGCGGCACTGAGGGGCGGGGGACCGGGAGCGGGCAGCGGGTGGGAGTGCGGTGTCGAGGGGGTAAGCCACCATCATAATGACTTCACCTCCGCAGAACCTCTGAAAAAACTCGATCCTTCTATAGTCATTTCTTAAAGAATCATTTATTCAGTCAGTCAGTTAACCATTTAAAGGAAATTTCGGAACACACACGTGCACTATGGCAGAGCGCTGTAGTCACCTGAGGAAGGAGGCAGGACACGGACGTGGGGGGGGCGGCGAGGGGCGGCTCGGGCCCGTGGAGTGGGGGGCAGGGCTGACGCGGGTTATGGGGATCACCACCACGGTTAGTTACTGTTCTCAAA
Organism: Myotis davidii; assembly: GCF_000327345.1. Taxonomy (NCBI): domain Eukaryota; kingdom Metazoa; phylum Chordata; class Mammalia; order Chiroptera; family Vespertilionidae; genus Myotis; species Myotis davidii. Next base: position 943,003 of record NW_006284386.1, read on the forward strand.
AACTCACATCCTGTTCAAATCATTAAAACCAGAAGCATTCCGGTAGAAATAGCAAGATAGCCACTTTGAATGATTATATTGAAATGTAAGTTACATCGTACCGTTTTTCTTTTAAAATTTTTATTGTAGAATCATATTTTCCAGTTTTTCTGCCAAATGCCTTATAGATTAAAATAAATATAGATTTTTATTTTTTTTTACAACGCAGGCTCACGTATGCCCGCGCAGTTCAAAGCTGCATGGTATAAGGGTCAACTGGCCCTGGGAATCCAGCGATGCAGAGGGCGAACTTAGGTTATAAGCTGATTTTCGATTGGCGGTGGGCACTCTTACCTCCCATGTTGTCAAAGGGTCAAATGTAGTATGATGCACTTCCATTTATACATAAATCCAAACAGAATGACTAAGCTCTAAATCAGGGGTCCTCAAACTTTTTAAACAGGGGGCCAGTTCACTGTCCCTCAGACCATTGGAGGGCCGGACTATGGTTTAAAAAAAAAAAAACTATGAACAAATTCCTATGCACACTGCACATATCTTATTTTGAAGTAAAAAAACAAAATGGGAACAAATACAATATTTGTATATGCATGTGGCCCGCGGGCGTAGTTTGAGGACCCCTGTTCTAAATTATTTTCAAGGCTCCGTGGCTAGGTCAGAGAAGTAAAAATATCTTAACCCATTATATATTAAGAAAAATATGAGTAAAATAAAAATACAATTTCTATATAGTCTTATGCATTAATTTCTGAACTTAAGAGTCCAGCAATTGTGTAAGTAGATCCCAAAATATTTCCATATTACACTGAAAATCTAGTTTCCTTATAAAAACATTAATTTTGATGTAATTAAAGGCTTTTTATGGTTAATATAGGAACATCAGTTACTGGAATATACCATTAGCAAGAAACTTGTTTAAAAATCCTCTAACAATTTTGAAGAGTTTATTAATACTTTATCACATTTCTTTTATTGGTTTAAATAATTGTATTTTTCCTATCCTAAATTACAGAAATGTGTAAGTAGTATATTTAAAACTTGTAGAATGTAAAATTATATATACTTATCAAGTTAAAAAAGGAATAATATCATAGAGCCAATATACTGAATTTGGTTTACAAATAAATATATACTAATCATTATCTAATTACAAAGTTAACTTCTGGATCCATGTTTGTATAATCAAAGAGGAATCAAACACCTAAGTATATATGTATTCTTAAAACTGCAAATTATTAATAATCATATTAATAACATTATTTAAATGCTTATAACCTCATAATCAGATACTGCAGTTTTATTAGCTAACATTAGATTTCTAGTCAGAAAATCATGAGGTTCAAATGAGTGACTGATTATATTCCCAACATTTATATACAGTACAACTTTTATGAATCATATCAAAACAAATAAGAACCACCTACCTGACAGGATTGCTGGTTAAAGAAACCCTCAGAGATTCTAGGCAGTTAAGAAGTTTCTCATCTGAAATACCAGATCGTAATTCATGAACATATTCTTGTGAAGACAGAGTGCATTCATGTTTGCTGTTTTTCAGCCCTCCCTATGGGGGAAAAAAAGATACCATTTAAGAAAAAAAAAACACAGTTTTTTTGTAAAAGTTTTCAAATAAAATAATGCATAGAATATGTTTAGATTTTTCTGTATAAAAATGTGTGGCAGAGTGCTAGCACTTAAAAATTCATGGTCATAGAATTGATGTGGTAAAATCATGTTGTGTATATCTCAACGCTCTCCTCGGCCTCATTTAAAAGAGAATGTCACCACTGGTGATCATGACCTGAATAGAACATGGACTTGAGTTGCATAAAGCATCACCGGCAGGAATCCTTACATTTACAATCCAGGTGTTAGGATTAATATTACAGTAGTTGATCCCTAACCCACAGGATGAACAGTTAGCAATCATCTTATTAATTTTCCTTACTAAGATATTTATATTCTACTGGAGGGCTGGGGCACAAATTCATGCACAGGTGGGGTCCCTCAGCTTGGCCAGCGGTCAGGGCCAATAGCACCATGGGAGGTTGGCTGGGGTAAGGGGCCACGGAGGTTGGTTGTGGGAGGAGGTTGGTTGTGGGAGCGCACTGGCCACCAGGGGGCAGCTCCTGTGTTGAGCATCTGCCCCTGGCGGTCAGTGCGCGTCATAGTGACTTGTTGACCAGTCGTTCTGTCATTTGATTGCTTAGGCTTTTATATAGATTCCACAAAATACAGTGCATGAAATTTAATATAAGACATTATACATTACCCACGTTTATTGAAATATCAGTATCAGCTTATCTCAACAAACATTACTTTAATTAAAATGTAAAACAATAGTTTCCAATGAGCACAGTAGTTAATCAAATTGGTCAAAAATATTCCGTTCCCAAGTATTTCTTTCTAACTTTGTTACTCTGTTATGGATGAATCTTAAAAAGTCATTAAATGCATTTATCTGACCATGACTAGTTTTTGCTTAATTTCCAATATACATGGTGTTATTTTATTTCTAGAACTCATTATCATTTCATTGCTCTTTAGCTTCACCACCTTGCCAGTACTATTATATAAGTAGTTTGGGGAAAGGCTGGGAGGAAAACATCATCAACACACTCACTGTAACAATAACTAATAGTTTTACTTTCTAGACAAACATGGCCATAACTGCCCTTTTCCTAGATTACAAGCATATCCCTCTGAATAAAAACTCTAGCTTGATTCCCATTTTCTAAGTTCATACAAATTACACTCAGTTTATGCTCAGTACATTACACTCAGTTTCCGCTAAATATCTAAGCTATAATAAGGAAAGAAAAATGTTTCCCACTTGGTAAAAGTCATATCATTAGAGAATTTTAAAAAATTAATAATGAGAAATGGATTCCCTAGGGTTTCATACTGTTGGCTTTTTATTGAGAATACCTTCTTAATATAGAAATTGTCAATCATGCCTAATGTCTTAATGTTTTAAAATTCCAGTAAACATTAAAGTCTGACAAAGTTTTATACATGGAAACTCCATTTCCTTATAGCACTGTGCTGCCATCACTCCTATAGCACTTAAGACATTGGGGCAGAGGTCATTATTTGTGTCTGTCTCTCTAGACTGGGAAGTCCATGTATGCCAAGTACCTAACAGTGACTGAATTTGGTGAGCCTCAACAAAAGTATGCTGTTATTGAATCTTTCCATAACAATTACAGAACAAGGAATACAATTTCCTACTTTAGTGTCCATATTTTATGTGTTGGCCATTGACCTGATTTTTCTTGCTTTGTTAGGATATACAGATGTTCAAAAAGTCTATTAAGTAAATCAATATATATATAGCACAGTAAGTAAAACCATCATCGTGAGATCATTTCCACATTTCTATAACTTATTTATCCAGCTCTTAAGGCTACAAATCCACAAGGAATTCCGCAACTAAACATTTATAGCATAAAATTGTGCAAGTTTACTTCCATACACCACTTTCATATGATCCTCACACTTTCTTTCTTAATTAATGGATAACAGGCTCTACTGATCCCCTGGAGACTTTTATATAAAGCTCTGCCTGCAAAATGACCTTAGAATTTACTGGGGGCGGGGGGGTCAGCCTGGTAGACTCTGACCCCTGACCTCTCCATTGCTGGCTCTCATCATTCAATTTTCAGCCCAACAGTCTTCTGCCCTCCACACACCAATTATCATCACAACACCATTGCAAACCTCATTTATAGTGTTAATTTTATATAAGTCAATCTTGTTTAGCACTTTCTTTGTTTACTATGTCTTCCTCATTAAAACATAAGCTCTATGAGGCAGGAATCTTGCCTACCTTCTCACCACCTCATCTCCAGACCATAACACTGCTTGGCATATAGTAATTACTCAATACATAGTTCTTGAATGATGATGGATGGATGGATGGATGGATGGATGGATGGATGGATGGAGAATAAACAAATGGGTGAATGACTGATGAGTTTCAACATGCAGAAGCTCCCAAATTTCACTTCAGAATATTACATGAGACATTCCAGTACAACATATTGAGAGATGCTAGTATAGAACAGATAAATGGAGACAGCATATGATGGCATGCTGGGGACCACTCAAACTGCTTCTGGATTTGAATCATCGCCCCCTCACTTACCTTCCAGCTAATCTTTGAGCTGGCTATTGAACTAATCTCTAGAAACCTATTTGCTCATCTATGGTATAGGGGTAATAAACACCTAGCCCCCTCACATTTGTTATGATGATTAAGTAAGACAATGAATATGAAGTGCCTGAAACAGGCATTTCATATGTATTGTCTTACAAAGTAAGCTGCTCAGAAAATGATAGCTCCCTGCTTTCATATGGTCTAGGCTGAGATACTATTTATGGAGCAATTCAGCCAGCCCATCACATTGGGACTCATCCTTCCCCCAAGTCTTAGAAACAAGTTTAAAGTATGTAATTTAGGATAATCTACGGTTATAAGGAGTGGAAGCAATCGATCTAATGGAGGAAGAAAAAAATTATATAGCCTTTTAGAACAAATGGCTTTTTTAAAATATTTTTATTAATTTCAGAGAGGAAGGGAGAGGGAGAGAGAAATAGAAACATCAATGATGAGAGAGAATCATTGATTGGCTGCCTCCTGCACACCCCCTACTGGGGATAGAGTCCACAACCCAGGAATGTGCCCTTGACTGTAATCAAACCTGGGACCATTCAATCCTCAGACCGACGCTCTATCCACTGAGCCAAACTGGCTAGGGCAGAACAAATGCCTTTTATCGAGTTTAGGAGGACTTAGGGATTTTAACATAAACTCATACTTGATAATTATGAAAACATATGAAGGCTGGACTGGCCCTTAAAACATCAGCTATTCTAATGCCCTCATTATAGAAATAGAGAATCACGGTGATTGCCCAAGTTCACATAATTAGTAAGGTTACAAGAATGAAACAGTAATATCCTGGTCCTCGGGTTACTTCTTTTTCTACTATATGTCACTTTTTCCCACAATTGAAAAAAATTAAAGCAACAAGTATTTAATTCTGAAATATCTATTACAAGATGTCAAAGAATCTTCAGCATATCAATATGGTGTAACATAATATTAAAGAAATCATCTAAAAAACAGTTCAATAGATTAAACTAATTCTCACTATATTTAATAGTGCTGTAATGCAAGAATGGCTTATTAGTAACACCCTGCTCTGATACCGAACAAAGGAAACGACTAGATAATGGATGGATAATAATGGAAATTTTAATTAGCTGCTCCGTATGAGATTAATGAAAATTACCACTGTGCCCATTTGATCTTTAAAAAATAATGCAGACAAAGTTAGCAATTAGCATACATCATGCTATTCCAAAGCTAGGTGAACAAGAAGCTTTCCTAATTTGAAGCCATTCCTTAATTTGAAAATCATTAGAATGGGACACAGTTGTCAGTGTCACTGTGCTTGTATTATTCTAAGACATTACATAGAGAACCAAAAAGTAGTTCGGGACTGTATAATAATCACATCCTCCTCCCCTGATATGAAATGTTAGTGTCAACACCAGACAAGCATTATTTAAAAAGGAACACTTGAAGTTTGCAGTGGAGATACCACTTGTGATTTTAAGTGGCTTACTTTGAGCATGATCTGTCACTCTTTAATGTAAATACATCTTTACTTATAATTTGAGGACAAACTTCATACATAGTTCTAAGCTGTAAAGGTATCTTGCTGCAGACACTAGGAAGAACTATTGATTGTACACAAATCTTTTCAACTGTAACATGCACATAGATAAATTGCTATCAGTGGTGTCATCTTTAAGGAGTAAAGACAATATTGTCATGAAAACAGTAATATTGTTGCTCTTACTGACCATGATTTATAAACCCTATGGAAGTCAGGTTAATTTGGCTACTTTAATCGAGTTTCATATCTATCACTGCAGTTCTCTGAAAAAGCAATGGCTGAGATTAACAAATTTGGAATGATATCTACAAAGGTCACAGTGTTCTTCAAGAGGCTCCTAAAACTTTAAAAGCATAAGTAGGAAACCAAAAAGCCATTTTCCTCATCATCAGTTCCTTGATTCCAGTAGGAAAAGGAAACACAAAACAAGTACCTGATCCAAGTCTACCTACCTATTCATTCTCTTAGGGACGCATTTGGTGGGCTATCCACCTCTGAATGCTAAACATTAAATGGCTTATCTTCAATTATATAATAAAAATATCTTATAAAGGGAGATTATTAGAGTTATGTAATTCATTTATCCAGAAAATACAAATTGTATTTTAAAATAAATATAGTTCAAGATTTCAAATTATTGTATATGCCATTTGCAGTGAAAATTCTTTAAATTGCATTAAAAAATATAGCACACAAACACCACACATTATCAATTCAGGATCTCTAAGAAAGAAACCTACACAGAAAATTACTATCATGAGAAAACTTCAGGCAGTGTCGTTTCCCACTGCAGAACACAATGTCTTTAATTAAGAACTTTCCAGAAGTTGAGAGTAATATTCAAAATCAGAGAACATATTCTAAATTCTAGGACAGAAAAAATTTTACAGCAATGTAGATGTATCATGATTCTTCAGATTATACAGATCATTTGTCCCAAAAGGATTTGACTAAATTTATTTAAATATGATTAGCTAAAGTGGTTGTTTTCAAGTATAAGATTTTTCTACAAAAAATCATTTATTGCCTTGACCAGTTTGGCTCAGTGGATAGAGCGTTGGCCTGTAGACTGAAGGGTCCCGGGTTCAATTCCAGTCAAGGGCACCTGCCTAGGTTGCAGGCTCAATCCCAGTGTGGAGCGTGCAGGAGGCAGCCGATCAATGATTCTCTCTCACCACTGATGTTTCTAGCTCTCCCTCCCTCTTCCTTCCTCTCTGAAATCAACAAAAATATATTTTAAAAATCATTTATTGTTTCCTTATTGAATTGAAACATCTAAATATTAAACACCAAATTAAGCATTTCATCCCCAAGTTACAGACTCTAAAACCATCACAGAAAGAATATTTAAATTATTCTTTTAGCACATGTATTGTTAGAAATATCAAGTACACAAAGAAACTCTAAACATATTTAAATTCGGTCACCTATTGGTATTTCTTTTATTATGAAACACATTAATTTATAAAGTGGAAAAATAATTTATAAAATATGGGAGGAAAATAATAATACCATCAAATAATTAATTAAATACACAATAAATTTTTATTTTTAACATTAATAAAAGGATGATGGTATTTTAATAAATAGGTTGATTTCAAAACATTACACTTCACTTCTTGTGAAACAATCGCAGTTGATCTACATACTCTTAGACATGTTAACAACGAAAAGCTAAATCCCTGTTAAGTGATTTGCTAGTGAAAACTAATTAAAATATTTAATGATATTCAAAATTAATAAATCTGTATAATAAGCAGTCAATCTGATGTTTCTCTTTCATATCAAACACAATCAATGTGTGCTCTGTTCTATACTTAAAATCTACCCATACCTGCCTTTTAAAACTTAAAGTGTTATTACTAGCATTTTTTTTTGCCCTTATCACTACCCACAGTACTTGATAAAAGAAAGTTTATACATTATGTTTATCTTTTATTTGATAGAGGCCCTTGAGACATATCAGATAATGAAATGCAAACAGATAGAAAGTAACGCAGGGGTCCTTAACCCTGGGCCCCAATTCAGGAAGTATGTAAACCTGAAAGGGGAAAAATAACATCTTTATTTTCAGTAACTACTGACTTAAATTCAGCCTCTCTTCCCATTATGAATGTAGACAACAGACCACAGTAGTATAAACAGTACCTACAACCTAGTCACTGTGACTCATAAGAGTCACAGATATTTCCTATCACATCACAAATACCGCATTTCTGGCAATTTTTCAAAATATCATGTAGGCTCACCATTTCTTCAAACTTACTCTAGCTATATAAGCTGACACTTTGTCTTGTTATTTAACAAATATTGTAAAGAAGCATATCACTGCCTCGGATTTTTAATTACACCTTCTATTTGGAGATTATTATAAATACACATGCAGCTGTAAGAAAAACGCAGAGAAATCTTGTTTCCCACAATGGTAGCATCTTGCTTAAAACTACATTCACAATATCACCACTAAAATATTGACGTTGAGAAATCCCACCTGTTTTATTACAAGTTCCCTAGTTTTACTTGCACTTGTGTGTGTGTATTTAGTTATATGCAATTTGATCACATGTAGATTCATGTATCCAATCACCAAAATCAAAATACCAAACAGTTCCATGGACACACGTTGCCCTTGTGTAACCATACTCAAATCCCTCCCACAGCCCTCCACCCCTGGCAACCACTAATCTATTCGCCATTTCTATATATTTTGTCTTCTCAAGAATGTTATATGTAGGAAAGCATGCAGTAATAATCTTTTGGCATGGGCTGTTTTCACTCAGCAATGATGCCCTGGAGAATCATACAGGTTATTGCAAATATCACTAGTTTCTGCTTATTGCTGAATCGTATGTTGTGGTATGGCTACACCACAGTTATTGAACCATTCACCTGTTGAGCACATTATTGCTTCTAGTTTTTATCTATTATGAATAAAACTGCTATGAACATATGTGTACAGGTTTCTGTGTAAATATAAGTATCTGTTTCTCTGGAAGGAGTCATAATTTTTAAAAATAATTTAATGAATATATTTTAATATAATTGGTTTCCTTTTTGATCCTATGTATTTTATGTTTTATTTAAACTAGAGGCCCAGTGCACGAATTTGTACATGGGTGGAGTTCCTCAGGGTGGCCTGCGGGGATCGGGCCGAAACCCACAGTCCAACTCCTGCCTGCCACTCCCGCTCATCCAGCCCCACTGCGCCTGGCTCGTACCCAGTCAATCCTGATCAGGAGAGGCTCACGCCACCAAAGCGGCGTGCACCAGCTGTGAGCCCTGCATCTGGTGCCCACCCAAGGTGAGTGGGGAGGGCCGGGACACAACTGGCCCTCTGGGCAGGCAGCAGCTCGGCCCCCCAGGCTGGCAGTGGGACGCCCTTGCCAGCCCGGGATCGGATCCATCCCACTGACGTTCGCGCTGGTTGTCAGGAGCCACCTGGTGGCCACTTTTATATCGTTTCTTCCTTGCAGAGCAACTAGGGAGGGGAAACAGCCGCAGTGCCCAAGGCCAACTTCCAGGAGACCAGCGGCGCCAGTCCATTGGTGCCTGGCCGGTTCTCCAGAGATTTGACTTGCAGTACTACTAAGGGAATGAGTGGCTGCCGTCTGGCTGGTGGGCCACCAGGACAGGTGGGGCAGCTAAATGGCACTCCCACTGTGGGAGCACATTAACCACCAGGGGGCAGCTCTTCTGTTGTGCACCTTGTGGTCAGTGTATGTCATAGCGACCGGTCGACCGGTCATTCTGCCATTTCAGTCACTGGGCTTTTATATGCATGATCACCCCTAAACCTTTTGCCTGCCTGATCTCCCCTAACCACTTGCCTGCCTGCCTGATCACCCCTACCCCACTGCCTGCCTGCCGGATGCCCCTAACCACTTCTGCCTTGGCCCCCGCCACAGCGGCTTCATCCTGAAGGACATCTGGAATGACATCCAGAAGGTTGTTCGGCTGTCTGGTCTAATTAGCATATTACACTTTTATTATTATAGATAGATTTTAAAACATGATTCTGACAAAGTGTCCAGAGGTTCACCAGACTGACAGAAGGGCCCATGGAACAAAGCAAGTTAAGGACCTGTTTCCTTTATTTTGTGATCTCACAACATTTACTCTCTCTGCTACCCTATGAGGGAGAAAACGCATGCCACCATTTTAGATAGAGAAAGGTCATCTATGCAAATAATGATTAAAAAGGGCAGAATGTGATCAATGATAATGTCTAACATTTTACATAGCCAATTTCTTCACTGGACCACTTAAAGATGAAAACAATAGTGAAAACTTTATCAGGACTTGTTATTTTGGGCAAAGACAATGAAGATAAATATAATGTTTTCCCTCCCTGCTTTACCATTTTTGGGATCCAATTCTGAGAATAATTTTAGACACTGTAATAAAGCCAGTTTAATAATACTTTTGCAGATTATAAATGTTTCCTATGGCTTAGATAGAAACTGTATTTTAAGTAGGTAATGAAGCTATAAATTGTAAACGAAATAAGAAAACATATCTTCCAAACAAAAAATTACCTATTATTTTCAAACCCCTAGCCTTCCAAACACTTTAGTAAGTGCTATCAGCCAAAATGCAAACACTGATTTCTATTCAATTTCTTGCTCACCTAATTCAATAGTACATCAATAGTAAAATATGCAAATGATAGGAAAACAAGGAAAAGTAAAAGACCTGCAATTAGCTGACATGTAAATAAATGGATGCGTGTCTTCAACACTGAATGAGATTCATAGATTTAGATATCAAAAATGTCTTACATTTCTATAGCACGGGCTTTCACAACTTTTCCTATATATGTTTTCATCTGAATCTAACCTGCAGTGGAAGATATTACTAAACCAGTTTTTTTTTTTCTGCAGTGTGAAAATTGAGCCATGGAGGAGTCATGACTTGTCTGAGATGAGATAACTAGCAAATATCAGAAACAAGCTAAAACCTAAATAGAGAGTTCTTTTCTGAAGACAGTGCAAAATTATCTTCAAATGGGCATAATTTGCTCCCAATGTAGAAGCATAACAAAAAGAGGGAAAATGGGCAAAAGTTTCAGAAATATTCTATACCTTCAACAGCTGTGGGAATTTAATCAAATTTTTACTTGATCTCCTATGCCTCAGGTTACCTATGTGCAAAATGGGAATAATAAAGTACCTGCCCTCAGGGTTGTTGTAAGGATGAAATAAGAGCCCAGGTAAAGTCAATACCTGGTAAATAATAAGCACTCAGTTAACGTTTGCTGGCATCTTATATTATTTTATCATTAATTGAGTACTTTCTTTCAAAATGGCCTAATGAAAGAAATGCCAGTGTTATGAATTGATTAGTTTCTGGTCACCTGAATCAGGTGATGCTGAGATAGGCTGCTTATCTTTCTGAGATGCTCAGGAAGGGATTTCTACCTTAGGTAGATTAGGTTATTTTTAAACTGTATTCTGAGGGTCCAGAAAGTTCCTTAAGGTGTTTTCGGGGCTGTGTGGGGGCTGAGGAGGGGATGTGCAAAAAGGAAGTATCATCGGGGAGTCTCCAGATCCTCTCCTTCCCCGATAATGAAGACATCTGCATGTTCATCTGCTTTCTACATCCCTATTCCACATATGATTCCTTAGGGATAAGCTGCTTTGATTTTAAATAAAGTGTTAAACCCACTGAGCTAGATGATCTCAAAGGTACTGCCCTTTTGAATCTATGAGAATACGCCACCATTCACATACTAAAGCAGAAGCTTCCCTTTTTTAAAGTGTAAAATTTCCATTGCCATAATCTCTGCACATACATGGATTAGTCAGACTTCACTTTATCCACAAAATAGTAGTGCAGAGACAAGGCATCTATCTCTTACTGTGCATACGGTGTCCTTTTCTTATTAGAAATATCCCCACTCAAAATGTATTGAGTTCCCATGAAGTTCCAGTAATGGAGTACAGAGGCAAGCCAAGACATACCCTTGCCATCAAAGAGCTTACTCTCTGGGGTGGGTGTGGGGGACAATAAGCAGACTATGAACAGTGATAAGCGATAACAGAAGTAGATAAGGGGAGGTTTGCAGGATGGACTGTCTGATTCTATTTGGGGGAATAATGTCAGGCAAGCACCAAAGCAGGAAAGTTCATTTTAATCAGACGTTACATTAAACATTGAGGCACCATGTTTGAGGATGTGTTAGTGGATCAATAAACCTAGAGATCAGGGCTAATGTTCCTCAAACTGGGATATTCAAATATATTCTTTTTTTAAAATATTTGTATTGATTTCAGAGAGAGGAAGGGAGGGGGAGAGAGAGATAGAAACATCAATGATGAAAGGGAATCACTGATTGGCTACCTCCTGCACACCCCCTACTAGGGATGGAGCCCACAACCTGGGCATGTGCCCTGACCAGAAATCTAACCATGACCTCCTGGTTCATAGGTCAATGCTCAACCACTGAGCCACTGTGGCTGGGCCTCAAATATATATATTTTAATTTCAAAGTTGTATTTATTTATTTTTGGTTAATCCTCACCTGAGGATATTTTTCCGTTGATTTTTAGAGAAAATGGAAGAGTGAGGGAAAGACAGAGAGAAACATCCATGTGAGAGACACACATTGACTGGATGCCTCGTACAGGCCCTTGACCGGAATCGACCCTGGGCCCTTTCAGTCCGCAGGCCGACGCTCTATCCACTGAGCCAAACCGGTTTCGGCTCAAATACATTCTTAATAGCCTCTGAATTGTGTAAAGTAATTTTTAAATTCTGCAGTTTCATTTCTTAAGATGATATGTTAAAGCTAGGCATAAACTGGATTATCAGGATAACCATGTTATAATCAAGTCATGCCATCAAATATCAGCATCCACATTTGCATTTAAAATCACACTGTTAGTAGGAAGTATGACTTTCATTAACACAGGCTAATGAAAACAGAGATGGCCTTAATATGAAAATAACGGATTTTTATCAAATAGAGACCAACTGACATTTCAGTATACTGTACTAATCAAAATTAAACCATATATCAGGGATGGGGTTCATCCGGCCCGCGGGCCTTATTTGGTCTGGCCCTGCCAAGGCATTAAGGGTTAATGCCTTGAGTTAATTAAATGTTTGACCAAATATAGCAGGAAAAATTTTAAGTTGATAATTTTGTATGGCCCACAAATGATGTTATAAATATCCAAATGGCCCTTGGCAGAAAAAAGGTCCCCCATCCCTGCCATAGATGAAACAGAGAAAACTGGGTCATCCTGTAGCAATCTAGCACAGAGATGCACAGAGAACTCCAAAATGCCGGCATTGTAGAATCTTCACACTGCAAACAGCAGTTTAGGTTCAGCAAAACATCATTTATAATAAAGTTTATTTACATTGGTTTTGTATCTTTTTAATGTGCCGATTTTTAAAGTTACATAAGAATTACTGGCATAGTTTATATCTCATTTTGTGTTGTCACATATGTAAATGGTATAATTAAAGTATTTTAAGCCAACACTGGGGCCTTTGAGAAAGTTTTTCCATTAAAGGGGGTGGTTTATATTTTGTTCAAATTTTAAAAACTGCCATAGATAAGAGGAAGACACAGAAGGACTTAGGCTGTGGAATGACAAACACATCTGTATTGCAAATGATGGCTTGGACAGGGAGGTGTGCAGACAAGTCCCTAGAGGAGAGAATGGAAGCAGTAGGTTGGTTTCATCTTTTGAAATCATCACAGAAGAATATGATGGTATGCTTAGCCATTAACAATGCAGTTAGAAAGAGAAGACTGGATGAGAGAGATTTTTAGAACACAGGCTTATTTCACCTAATAAGTGAAGGAGGATACTGGGCTAGGACAGGTAAGATGGAGGAACTAAGAAGTTGCCCGGGTTTAGGGAACCTCTCTGAGCTAAGTGATGATGTTATCTGCATTGTTACAGATCAGGAAACTGAGGCTTACAAAACTTGCGCAGGGTCCCATTACTAGTAAGTGGTGGAGCCTGAATTTGATCCCACATCAGTCTGACTCTGAAGCCTGTGTGCTTGACCACTGAGCAATACTTCTTCCAAGTTGTGTTCAAGATTTCCACAGAGCATACAGAAAGTGAGAAGACAAGGCCAAGTAAGAAAATCTGAGCAGTGCTTACATTTAGAAGCAGGCAGCAGGAAGTACAAAATAGAATATTTTATAGATAGATAACAGTGAGGGGGATAAGATTATAATCTGTATTTATGCAACTGAACACTCAATTTTCCCTTTATGGGATCTGACCTCTAAAAAATTATTGTGACATTGATAGTGACAATTTATTTATAGTGAAATCAGCTAGTCCATAAATATTCAGTGTTATTAAAGAAACTGACATCTTTGGGATCAAATAATATTCTAGTAAGATAGTCTTCTGGTTAGTGTTGAAAAGAGAAATGATTTGTTTGGGTTAGTATATATAAACGCTAAGAATACCTGGAAGTTGATCTTTTTGTTTCATTTCAGTCAACTGATTTTTACTAACAAAGTCAAACATTTGTTTGTATTTTCTACAGTAGTGATGGATTTATAGGTTATTCAAGCTTTTTTGTGATAAATAATTCATCTATGCAGCATGAGAACCAATTCTACTTCTCAAATAGTATACAAAAAAGTATCACAAAATACTGCTTGCTCAAAGCCCTAGCTTCACTTGAAAGAACAACCTGATAAGAATACTGAGCACATAGTACTTGAGCCTGTAGTCTTCATAGGGTTTTTAATAAAAGTTCAAACAATGTTCTGGCTCAAAGGGGATATATATCATGTTACAGTCAAAGGTTATGCCAATAGTAGCAACAGTATATTACTCAATATGATGGCATTACTTCCAGAGATTATCAACGATTTCTGCTGGTAAGATTCTTACCCTTAAAGACCTACATTGTGAATTTAAACATAAGAAACCACACATTCCTCTTTCACCAAAATAATTATTCTAAAAACAACATTATTCATGGTCTACATTTGATGATTTATTATTTTAGCCTGTCACTTCTCAAGGAAAAAATTATTATCTAATACTTCAACACATACACAAACACATCTCTAAAAGGTTTTATTTCCTTTTTCTACTACCCAGTGTAAAATGTTGATGTTAACCCTAACCGTTTGGGCTCAGTGGATAGAGCACCAGCCTGCAGACTGAAGGGTCCTGGGTTCAATTTCAGTCAAGGGTGAGTACCTCAGTTGCAGACTTGATCCCTGGCCCTGGCCAGGGTGCATGCGGGAGGCAACCAATCAATGTCTCTCTCTCACACATTGATGTTTCTCTCTTTCTGTCTCTTCTCATCCCTTCCACTCTCTCTAAAAGTCAATTGAAAAATATCCTCGGGTGAAGATTAACAACAACAATGTTGACGTTACATATCTTCAACAGTTAAGTTTATCAGTAATATCTTTATAAACTTGCTCACAAAATGAATGAGCCTTTCAACTTATCATATATATTCAGTGAGGGTTTTGTTAAGCAAAAAATAAAAAGCACAACTTGCGATTTTTTTCAGCACATGTTGACAAACAAAATTTACACTACCCAAGTCTGCCATCAGTCAGAAGGCTCTGCAGCCAGTTCTACATTCCTTTAAACAAAACGAGACAAAAGAAAAAACAACAACAAAGAGCCATCTGGAGCTCAGGAGGTTAATGCACTATTGTGACATTTCCAACTAGTACAAGTAAGGGTGAAACACTTTCAAAAGAACAGGCTGCCATATGATGTGTGTCTTCCGGAAAAATTCAGGAATTTTGAAAAAAACACAACACAAAAACCTGAAGACTCATTAGATTTCTTCAAAAGTCGTGGCATGTCATTGGCAAGTATTAATATTGTTGTGCAGATCCAGTCAGTCAAAGAACGTAGTAAGAGTATCTAAGAGGAATAAGACATTATCCTAAGCGTTGAGGGCAAGATAGACATGATAGACATGCATGCGAGTTCCTGACTGGCAAGAGGTACTGATATAATATCAAAGACAGTTCTCTTCTTTGAAAAACATGTATAGTCATAAATTATATTTACATACAAAACCAACCAACACATTATAATTGGTTTACTCCGGTAATGCAACAGGAGGAAAGTGATTTCGGTGTCATGGAGATTTTGTTTTGAATCCAGTATCTGCTACTTAGGACTATTTTCACTGTAAAAGTAACAGTTTTGTGAGTTTCTTATAGAATTGTTTTGAGGTTTTAAATATAAATAAGTGCAAAATGCCTAGCATAATGCTTGACACATAGTTAATATACAATGGATATTTATTTCCTTTCTTATCAATTATCAACATCATTGACATCCAACTTCTTGAGTGTGATATGCCCATCACTAAAAATTCACTTTACATTTCTATCCTAATCCTTATAAACAACTCTGCAAAGTAATAATTATTCCCAATTTACAAATGATAAAACCTGAAACTCACAAAAGTTAAGAAACTTATGTGAGATCACACAGTAGTAATCAAAACTCTGGTCTGTTTGACCTCCATGCTGGGAGCTACAACGCCCTGTGTAATTTTGCCCTTAACTACCTCTGCAATCTCATCTGACTCAATCCCTTATCCCGATGCACTGCTCTGGCCTACTATAGCCACCCTGGTCTATTTTCTGGCACTTGAACACCCCAAGCCCATTCCCACATTAGGACCTTTGCATGGGTGCTCCCCTCTGCTTTGAAGGCTCTTTTCCTGAATTTGTGCATAGCTGTTTCCTTCCCATTATTCAAATTACCACCTCCTCACAAAGGCCTTCTCTGAATCGTATATGATGTGGCTCACCATTCAAACTGCATCCTAAAAATCCCACATTCCTCAGTTTTAGTCTTTATGGGGCTCATGGCTGCTCAGTATTTTCTTTGTTTACTTATCTGTTGATTACCTGTCCCCCTTCACTGATATATAAGCCCTGCCTGTGGCAGCAGAGGCTTTGTCTCTCTCACAAGCTGCATCCCCAGTCCAGAGCACAGTGCCTAGCACAGGAGATAACTCTCAATATTTGTGGGGTGAATGGATAGATGGATATACAACCTGAGATTTTCACTCAGTTGTTTAAATACGCATACTAGTACACATAAACACAGATGCACAGCATATCTGGAAAGTAGATGAATTACGAGTTTTCATGAGACACAAATAGGGTAGGAAGAATCGGTGGCACATTTCCCTGAAATACCACATAGTCTATCAGATGCACTCACTAACCTGCAATGAGAACAAACTTCTCACCTTCAGTCAAACTTCCTTAGTTTTAGAAAGCTATACCCTACACCAGTGATGGCGAACCTTCTGAGCTCGGCGTGTCAGCATTTTGAAAAACCCTAACTTAACTCTGGTGCCGTGTCACATATAGAAATTTTTTGATATTTGCAACCATAGTAAAACAAAGACTTATAATTTTGATATTTATTTTATATATTTAAATGCCATTTAACAAAGAAAAATCAACCAAAAAAATGAGTTTGCGTGTCACCTTTGACACGTGTGTCATAGGTTTGCCATCACTGACCTACACCCTCTATGAGTCCTGAAAAGAAAACTAGGATCCTGATCTTAAACTAACCTATAGATCAAGCCTCCTCGTTCATCACACTGGGATCCAAAAATCAATTCATTTGATCCGTCTGGTCTCCTGACCAGTCAACATCCTACATGTCATTTCAGATGAGCAGAGCGTGGTGAGGGATTTTGCTAGACGAGATTGATGATTAAAACACAACCGTAGTAATACTAAGGAGGCAGTGTGCTCTTGAGAAACTTACTGGACTAGAATTTATGGCACTTTTATTTCAAGCCTTGCTCAGTGACAATTTGCTTTTTGCCATGAGATACACAGGTTCTCAGGTGATTCTGTTTCCTTATCTTATGAAAATGAGGTGTTAGACTACAAGACTACCTCTAAGGTCACTTGCAGATTGAAGGTTCCACAGTTCTGTGACAAATTAAGGAATAAAGATACTTCCTGAGGCCTCTAAGAAAGAGTACCCACTATCAAAACTAAAAATGGGGCAAAGCACACACATCCCTGAGAACATAAGTCTCTCCCCAGAAGCAATATTCCATGGATCCTGAGTCCCATACGACTTACCAAAATTTCAATTGATTCTCTGTCCCCGCATAGATACCAGAGTAAACATATTGCTCACTCCTGAGATCATTCACTGCTCCATCATTATTCTCGATAACTTTTTACTTCACCCACCAGCCACCATAACGTTTACTCTTTCAGCAGACTTCCTGAAGGGCAGTAACTATTTTGTAATGATTCACATAATTCTTTAGGAATATACCTATTGTTCAGAGAGTGACACACTTTATATTACTAGAACTTTACAAAATCCTAGGGTTGGGAGAGGGAACTCCTTTTCTCCGATATATTTTTCATTTACTGAAACAGAAAAATATGCATGAGGGGGAGCATTTTTATGAGAGATAGCATATACATTACTGAATGTATTGACATAGATCTCACAACTTATTTTCAGCAATTCAAACAAAATGGTATATGCCATTACCACTAAATGTGCCCCCCCCCAAAAAAAATTAAAACTATTTTGAAACATTAAGGATATTCCAAAGCATTCAAAACAGGGAGTTTCTCTTAGAATACTAAAAATCACTACAGACCGATGACCAATCGAGCTAAGTCCCTGAAAGCAAAAATAAAATAAAAATTAAAGGGCAAAACTTCTACTCTTGTCCAAGAAAATAATTACTTGTACAGCTTTATGCAAAGCACAAGCTCTTAGTGGTCAAAATAAAACCAATCTGAAATATCGGCACCCAGTATAATCTCTGAAAATGTTAATTTTAAAGTGTGGTAAATGCCTTGAACTCTTAGAAAATAGTGGTGTACGTGTGAAATATTCTTTTTAACTAAGATATTATTTCAAAGACCCTTGCAGTTTCTACTGTATACTAGTTTTCTTGGAAACAGATGAGCTTTATGCATTGCTTTTATTTCTTATCTCAAGCAGCAGGTTACTTTCTTCAGTAAACATTTACTGAGCACCTACTATGTGCTAAACACTGGGTTCACAAAAATGTTTAAAGACATAGATAACCCCTGTCTTCAAAGAGCTCAAAGTCAGATTTAATAGCATTTCCTTTACCAGAAGAATTTTAATGAAAGTGTCTGAATGAGGCTTAGGGATTATTTAAGATTGTCACCTCTTTTACTCATCCCAAGATTTCTGCTATTTTTAGAAAATACTCTTTCTAGATAAGAATAAGTGAGATCAATTTATAGACAAAACTTTACCACATTCAGAAAAAAAGCATGGATTCAAGCAATGAGGCTAAAGAAATTTTTTTTCATGCCCCTGCTTCACAGCCTATTTCTTAAATGAAAATATCATAAATTTATAAAGAAAAATACTTTCACACTGTTTTTAGATTCAGACTGACCATGTTAACTCATGAGTGGAATTTTTAAAGAGTTGATTCTCTTGCATTTTAATGTCATGTATCATAAATATAAAAGAATATATCTAAAGTAACTTTGTCCTACATTTGCAGAAATCCTGTAGTCAATCTTTACTTCATATAAGTAACCAATAAAGGATTTTAAGTTAATAAACTGGGAATATAGAAGTTTGAACATAAAAAAGTTAATTTCTACTTTCAAATTTTAGACTGACTTTAGTTTTTGGTCTCAAAGTGAGAATTCTTTTGGAAGAAGACAAAATGTATTTTTTAAAAATATCACATTAATCCCTCTAGCATTCCTGTAAGGTGAGACATATTACCCCCGTTTTACAGATTGGGCAAGTCCTTTAATCAAATTTGGCCATGATCTACAATGACAAATGGAGCTGGGAATAGAACCTAGAGCATCTGACTTCCAGTCCCCCGTCCTATCCATTAGTCTTTCTCTCATGCCTCTGGCACTTCTCATTGTCCTAAAATGCAGTCTTGGATCACTTACTCTCCAAAGTACTGGCTCACTTGTCAAGGCCACAAAGATACAGAACCTTCAAAAAAAATTATTGCTTTAGTTTGGGATTTCATAGAGTAGTGCAATGTCAGAGTAATAACCAGCACAAAAAGATTCCCAGTATGGAAAAAATGCAGCATGTACCCACTGCCTTCAAAATAAGATGTGTAAGATTCAAATATGTACATAAAGTAACATACTTTGTTTCCTGGATTAATTTGATAATGCAGTATACACAGCTAGAGAGAAAGTGTGCACTTATTGACTTAGAATACGGGTAAAGAAACTAAAAGCCCTGCTCTTGTAGTGAGAGGGAAATTCTTTTCCAATGCTGATAACACTCAGGCTTGGCATAATCTGTCTGTAAAGCCATCTGAGAAGAAAAACCAAGGGCCTAAAAAATATATGAATTCTCTTTGATCTAGAAATGCTACTTCTGGGAACCACCGCAGAAAATAATTTGCATTACAGACCGAGATATATGTGCTAAGGTGTTTATGAAATCATTTTTTTTTAGTAAGGAAACTTGTAAACGCTGTCAGAGACCAAATGTAGGGAAAACGGCATCTACTGAAATGGAATATTATGCAGCCATTAAAATGTCCTCATGATATGGAAAGATATCTTTGAGTCAATGTTATGTGCAATGAGATACAAAACTCTATGTACAGTATGATTTCAATTATGTAAAAATGTTTCTATCATCTAAATGGTAATCCATGGCAATGTTAATGGTAATTATATCTGAGTAATTGAATTTTACATATCTACATGGGTTTTTTTCCTCTTGAAAACCTGTTTCCAGATTTTCTAAATTGAAGATTACTTTTGTAATTAAGCTGCGCTATTATTTTAAAAAGAAAGCTCTAGGGCAGTGATGGTGAACCTATGACACACGTGTCAGAGGTGACAGACGAACTCATTTTTTTGGTTGATTTTTCTTTGTTAAATGGCATTTAAATATATAAAATAAATATCAAAAATATAAGTCTTTGTTTTACTATGGTTGCAAAGATCAAAAAATTTCTATATGTGACATGGCACCAGAGTTAAGTTAGGGTTTTTCAAAATGCTGACGCGCCGAGCTCAAAAGGTTCGCCATCACTGATCTAGGGCATGATGGCTGCCCCGCACAAGGACTCTCGGCCACCCAGAGGGACGGGTCAGCATCTTGTTCCCAGGACTCTCCGGGGACACCACCTCGTGCTGAGTCCCGCCACACTGCTGGCTACCTTCCTCTCCTGGCTCGCTCCGCTGGCGCGTTCTCCAGCCCAGCAGTGGCCCCCCACATCCGGCCGCCAGTCGCTGGCAGACAGAGACTAGAGCTGCAGCTGACCCTAGCCTTTGTCCCTCCACCTGGTTCCATCGCTGCCATCGTGGCCCCAGCCATGTCTCACTGCCACCCCTCCCCCAGCACTGCCACTGGCATGCGAGGGCTACGCCCCCTCCTTTCCGCCTGTGCTAGCGGAAAGGTTCTGGGGCACCAGAAGGAATGACTGGACTGGAGCTGATCGTCATGACTGCAAGAAAAAGCTCCTACAGGAAGCTACCCTGATGGACCCTACAAGAACCAAGAAAAGCTATAACTACTCTTCCAAATCTCAGGCCAGCATCACCTACCTTTCTGCCTCCTTCGTCGAGCCCCCACCCCCACCCCAATACCACCACCCAAAAATAAATAAATAAATAATTCTACCTGACTGTGAGCTCCCATAGATCATCCCGAGGAATCAAAAAACCATCACCTGAGGCTGCCAAGATGAACTTCAACATCACACACCTGAAATGTGTGTAGCTTTTTTTTTTTACAGTTGCCTTTGCACCTCACTTAATCCTCCCAGCAACATTTGGGTGATGAGGCAATTTACCCAGAGGCACACATTTAAAAATGGCAGAGCCTGGAAGAATTGAGCTACTCTGCCTTATGATAACCAAAATAAGGCATGGATTCAGTGAAATTCCACCAGATTACTGGAAGGCTTTTTCTTCTCTTAAATACATATGTGTGTCTTCACTCCCTCTAGTGTATTTGTGAACTTGCTGACAATCTGTACCTATTGATAAAGTTCATCCAAAATAACAAGTGAAGCATATACTACTTGCAGGTAGGTAAGATGCATATAACCTTAAATCAAAAATGCAAATACACTGAGCAAAAGAAAACACACACACACACACACGCGCACACACACTCACTCACACACACTCACACGCACTCACACACACACACACTCACACACACTCACACACACACACTCACACACACTCACACACACACACTCACACACACTCACACACACACACTCACACACACTCACACACACACACTCACACACACTCACACACACACACTCACACACACTCACACACACACACTCACACACACTCACACACACACACTCACACACACTCACACACACACACACGCAATCACACACACACACACACTCACTCACACACTCACACTCACACTCGCACTCACAGCACACAATTGCTCTCTACCTTGTTTTGGTCCAGTTTACTCATATATGTAAATATAAGCCTTGAAAAAAGAAAAGGTAAAAATAAAATATATAAGGGATTAAAAGGATAAAATAAATAGTTAACGATAAAGGAGACAAAAGAATTCAGGGGAAAATGTAGAAAGGAATAAAAAATAACGAGGATACAAAGAGCAGCCTTCCTTCATAACAAAGCAGGTACAAGCTCTCCTGCTTTGACCAAAAAGGATTTGTACTCTTTCAACTTCAAACACAAAGAGGATGCTTATTCAAATATGTATCACCTTGTATTTCTTAAAACAGGCTTCAGACACATCCTTACTGACAGATACTTATAAGTAAAACATACTGATGAGGGGAGGAATGTTGAAGGAACATGGATTACATATCACCTGAAGTTCTACACTCCAGCAGAAAAGAAAAAGACCTTTCCCATAAAGGGTTTCCCACATATATTCCCTTCAGTTAAAAATTCTTTCCCAAGCCCTAATACCCACTCATTGATTACACAGTGAATGATTGGGACGAGCTCTAGAGTTTTTATTAAATGATGCAAAGCAACCCAGAAATCTTTGTATAATCAACACAGAAACAGCCATAGTAAAACAAATCAACCACCTAAATATGAAAATTTTGACTATTTATAAGGTGACAGCATCGTTTTAATGGTCACTAATTAGTATAAATCAATATAAAACCAGTCTTCTACCTTTATATAATAGATGCTGACATGAACATGCATGTATGCACACATTCATAAATATACAGAGAAATCTAGCTAAAGCCCAAACTCCAGACATGGTCAAGATCACCTCATTAACACTAGCATTAGTCAGAACTCTCTAGCTAATATTCAGTCTTGGGAACTTAAAGTAATTATTCACTGAGTGTCTACTATATATAAGTCACTATGTTAGGTACCGCAGGTAAAGCAGAGACAAATGAGACAGACTTTGCCTTAAAGGAACTTAAAGAGAGGAGGAATACTTATTAACCTCCGTGAGGTGTCACCATTACAATGATTCATTCATTCAAATACGGAGTTATTCATTCATTTCAAACCATTACCGAAGATGTACTATGTGTGGCATTTGTGCTTGGTGTTAATGAATTGATGATTAAGAGGACGGTGCTCAAATTGGAAGTTGAAAATATAAATCTTAAGGGGTTCACAATAGTCCTGGTAGGCCAAAACTATAGAGATTCATTCAGCGAATACATATTGAACATCTCCTACATGCCAGACATCTGCTGACTCTGAGGAGGTGAGAGCAAACCAAGACAATGGCCTCTACTCAGGTGGCGGTTCTTTTCTATTAATGGAAGTAGAAAGGGAATGGCATAGGGCAGTGGTCGGCAAACTCATTAGTCAACAGAGACAAATATCAACAGTACTTCTTCAAAATAGACTCGCCCAGGCCGAAAACCAACTTCTGCGTATGGGCTACGAAGTTTCAATCGCACTGTACGTGTGCGCCCACATGTGGTATTTTGTGGAAGAGCCACACTCAAGGGGCCAAAAAGCCGCAGGTGGCTCGCGAGCTGCATTTTGCCAACCAGGGGCATGGGGTATATGAGAATTCACAGGAGGACCCAAAGCAGATGTCCAGAAAGGCTTCCTGGAAGAAAGAATATATACGATGAAAACTAAAAGATAAGCCAGAATTAGAGAATAGGAAAACAAGAGGTTTGACAGGTGAGAGAAAGTGTGAGGAGGATGGCAGCATAAAATGGGCAAGAACAGTGGGAATAAGGAAGAAAGGACTGAGTTTCAAAAATACTTTTAGCAGTTAAAATCAACGGAGTATGGTGATGGATTGGAGGTAGAGAATTAAGACATGCTAGGAGTCAATAATGAAGGCCAAGTTTCTGGCTCAGACATCTGGCTGTATGGTGATGTCCATTTACCCAGGTGGAGAATACAGAAGGAGGAACATGTATGCTGTTACTGTTTTGTTTTGTTAGCATTAAGTAAAAATCCGATTTATTGTAATTTTTTGATAAAATTTTGACACTGTGGATAATAGCTGTTCCTGTTTGTTTGTTTTATTATCCCAATGGAACAAAAGAGGACTATTCTGGTTGTGCTTTTTCCTATCACAACCCTTCAGTGATTGGAGACAAGTATATCCTGCCTAAACCTTCTCTTTTCAGCGTTCAAACATTTCAAGAATGAGAGAGCACATGCAAAACAATTAAGGTTGTTCCTGGTACATAGAACATAATCAATACAAATTGTTACTATTATTAATTACTAGCATACTTTAGCATTCCTAACATTGTTCTTAGAAGTCTTTGCCATTCTCATTTTCTCATAAGTCTGGGCAGAATGTTTTAAAAAATCATTAAAAATGCCACCACACCAGAAACTAATTTTTACATTGTTATCTGCTATTTTATTACATGCTCATATTTTACATAATTGAAAGCATTCATGGTACCACATGTAATTCCTTTTGACCACTGCATCAGATTACTATTTTCATTTTTTTATAGACCCTACATATCATTTTAGTGCCTACCTGACCCATAATTTAGATATTCCCTTCTTCTCAGAATTAAGGTTCCCATCCACCCCAATTTTCCATTAGTATAACCAATCCTGCAAAGAATCACTGTTTGTTTCTTTTGGATAATTTCCTTAGGATAAAATCTCCTAAGTACTATATAACAGAGGACAAAGGGTATAATGTTTTGCATATTCTGTCAAATTGCTTTTCAAACAGATTTAACGCTTACCAGCACTATAATGAAAAAATTACATCGCATTAGGTAATGTCACTTTAATTATTTCCAATTCAATAGATGGAAAATTATATTTTTTAATTTGCATTTATCAACTGGTATGTTAAATTGCCCCCCCACTTTACTGAATTTATTTCCACTTATGTGTATTGTCTGTTTTGTTTTCTTTCACATTTATCTGTCCAAACTTAAATGTTTCCACATGCTCTATGCCAGCGGTTCTCAACCTGTGGGTTGCGACCCCTTTGGGGGTCAAACGAGCCTTTCACAGGGGTCGCCTAAGACCATCGGAAAACACATATATAATTACATATTGTTTTTGAGATTAATCACTACGCTTTCATTATGTTCAATTTGTAACAATGAAAATACATCCTGCATATCAGATATTTACATTACGATTCATAACAGTAGCAAAATTACAGTTATGTCGTAGCACCGAAAATAATTTTCTGGTTGGGGGTCACCACAACATCAGGAACTGTATTAAAGGGTCGCGGCATTAGGAAGCTTGAGAACCACTTCTCTATGCAGTGCCTCAATACTAACAAGAGTAATCCCTCATGTGAGAAACTTGTAGATATTTTCCTAAGTGTTTTATTTTTTATATTTTACAGTTTTGTTTTTATTTATTCAAAGGAGTAAATCCTTTCTTTTTTTACTTCAGTTACTTCAAAGCTTATAAAGTTTTCACTTAGAAATTTACTTTTAGGAGAAACCAAGATGGCGGCATAGGTAAAAACGGGAAATTGCTGCCTCCCACAACAACTTCAAAAATACAACAAAAAGACAAAACGGACATCATCCAGAACTACAGGAAGGCTGGCTGAGTGGAAATTCTACAACTGGAAGGAAAGAGAAAAGCACACTGAGGCTCAGAGGAGCTGCGGAAGTAAAGTGCAGAGGTACGGAGGCTCGAGCGCGCGCGGAAAGGGGCTTGCACCTGAGGAAGCAGCTGTCTTTTTGAATCAGGAGGGAATCACAAACTCCAAACTGCTCTGAACTCTGGTTCTGGGAAGTCTCTGGGGACCCAGGACTCATACGGGGAGAAACTGGACTGTCTGGCAGCGGGCAAA